>NC_041387.1:160380781-160468922 GCF_002162155.2 Triticum dicoccoides | reverse complement strand
GTAACTTGTTGAAAGGAAAGCCAAACACACACTTCTCCGAGTTCAGCTTCAAGTTAATTTTGCACAGATTTGCAAAGGTCTCTTTCAAGTCCTGAATGAGAGTCAATTTGTCCTTGGTCTTGACCACTATATCATCCATGTAAGCCTCAACATTTCTGTGCAGCCGAGACTCAAAGCCAATCTGTACTGCAATTGCGAAAGTGGAACCGGCGCTCTTCAACCCGAAGGGCATCCATACAAAGAAGTACGTGTCACCTGGGTTTATGAATGCGGTATTTTCTTCGTCTTCTCTGGACATGAAGATATGGTGGTATCCAGAGTAGGCATCTAGGAAGGAAAGCAGGTCACACCCGGAGGTGGAATCCACAATCTCGTCGATGCACGGCAAGGGAATGGGTCCTTCGGGCATGCTTTGTTGAAAGCACAAGTGCTCCCTGGGTGATTTTGGTAACTAATGTCAACATATCTCTTGTTGGACTAATACTTTTACCTAGTATGTTTCAGATAAGTTCAACAATGGAGTGGCATGGACTAAAGGATGTGGATGTCGGTGTACAAAAGTAGGGGCTCTCCTTTTGACCCCTTTACTTGTGCACGGGAAGTCGGAGCCATGCGCCATGGCCGAAAATGGCAGGGCAGAGGAGGGAAGTCGGAAGGAAGCCGAAGGGTCAAGACAAACAAGGCAATATAAAGGACCAAGGCCACAAGTGCAGATGGACAAAACAGGTTTCCCCGACAAGACCCTTGCCGGAGGCAACCTCAGCGGCCCCAGCAAGGCCCTTGCCGGGGAAACTCGCCCACACCGGTAGAGCGAGCCACCCTTGAGCCCACGGCCTCCAATATCAACGACCACGTTGGACCAGGGCTCGGGAGGCACCTCCATGGTGGCATGAAGATCTTTGTGAAGACATAGAATGCTCAACATCATATGGGGGTTGAGAGGCAACAATCCTCACCAAGATCCTTAGCGAAGAAACCCACAAGACCCCCGACAAGATCCTTGCCGGGGACGCCAGCGCGCCACGGCAAGACCCTTGCTGGGCCACCGGGAAAGACCCTTGCCGGGCCACCCGACAAGACCCTTGCCAGAGGAGACAGCAGGGCCACTGCCAGGCCCGCACCAGCCATATCCCCGCCGTCGTTCGCATGCAGCTGCCAGCCCAACCAGCCGGGCAGGCACCTGCGTGGCAACATGCAGCTTCCAGGCCAACTCAGCACACTCCTGCGTGGCGGCATGTAGATGTTCGTGGAGGCTCCACCACCGCGCCACCTCAGCTGCTTGCCTGCCTACATGGCACCGCATGCATCACTGGCCAGGGCACATGTCGAAGCAAGGAAGAGCGGCGACGGACGGGATGGGCCTTGCTCTTGTCCCCGATAAAGTGAATGGACACCTAAGCCACGCATTAAATGCATCTTGTCCTGTAATACGAGCGATAAGCTAGCAATACTGTAGGCTCTTTCCACCTCCTATGTGCCACTGTAGCAGCCCCTTTCGCCTATAAAAGAAGGCCCAAGGCATACATGAAAAGGATTCGGCTCTTTCTAACCACGCAGGACCTGTAGCTAGTTCGAGAGCTGAAGAACACTCAATACATCCACCAAGCAGGACTAGGGTTTTACGCATCCTCGCGGCCCGAACCTGGATAAATGATCCTCGTGCCAATTTCTAATCCTGCTCTTCTCACAACCCCGCGCCCCACAACCATAGTAGGGATTCTTGTGATCCCATAGGTGTCGTTTCCCACCGACATCTTTGGCACGCTAGGTAGGGGGTCGCCATTGTGAGAATCTGGTCTAGCAGTTGACCTAGCTGTTCTTCATCGCCATGGCTCCTAAGAAGAAGACGACCACAGCGATCGGTTCGTCCGGGACCGGATTGCCAGTACCGGTGTGGACCAGTAGCGGGTCAGTCGCGGAGAGAACCCGTGGCGCGGCCCGCAAACATCCACATCACCCTGGCGGTCCAGGCCTGGCGAGTGGCATCGTTCGCACGCCATGCGATGAGCCACCAGTCGCAGGCTCTAGAGACGGAGTCCCCCCCCCCCCGCAGGTGGCATGGGGCCCTCCAGGGGCGTCGTCATCCCGCCAAACGGCGGTGCGGCGGCCTCCAAGACGCCAACAACGGTGCCCATGGTGCGCTCTTCTCAGGTTGTGCGTGATGAGCAGCACCGCCCTGCTGGTGACCCTGGGCGCCGCCCTAGGAAGAGTCCCATGGGCCCTTCACATGATGACGAAGGCCAGCATGCGCGCCGAGGTGCTGACAGAGATGGCGAACGTTTGCGGGGCCGTGACACGACTCCTTCTAACGCAGTTAGAAGTCGAGGCGCATCGCGGTCCACACAGCTTTCGCCGCCACCCACGCTAGCAGAAGCCCTAGCACATGCGCAGCTGCTCCTTGATTTTCCTCCCGCCGTGGAGAAGCTCAACAAATGGAGGGCCACTGTCTGGAGCCTCGTCGGCATCGCCAACAACGATGAGTTGCGGCCAGCGGGACCCATAGGCCATCGCTCTGTCGGGCCACCGCGTGCCGGCGGAGGCCGGGCCGGAGGCGATGCGGCCACGGTGCACTCCCCTCCTCCATCCCGACCACCATGGGTGTTGGTCCGTTGCGACGATGCTCGTGATGATATCTCCATAGCGTCGTCCGACCCGCGAACCCACCGCGACCAATGCCAAGTTCTTCGGGAGTGAGTTCATGAAGACGCTCGAACCACCATTGAGCGCCAACGTGACGCGCGCCACCAGTCAGACAGGCGGGTAGGGCCCACTACAGACCACCCAGCACCGGGAGGCTACGGTGGCCTACCTTATGAGGTGGGTTGCCCGGCCTTCACCCAGGAGCTGCGGCAGTTCTAGTGGCCCTCCCACCGCATGTTCAAGCCCGACATTGGCGAAAAGTACAACAGCAAGACTCACCCATCGGAGTTCGTTAGCATCTACACCATCGCGATGCAAGCTACTGGGGCCCGCGATGACAAGGTGCTTGCCAATTACTTTCCATTGGCACTTAAGACCAATGTTATGTCATGGTTGATGCACTTGCCGGTAGACTCCATTTCTTCTTGGGCGGATTTGTGTCATGAGTTTGTTGGCGCCTTTACCGGAGGCCACCAAGCTCATGGCCAGGCAAGTGATCTGCATATCATCCCCCAGAAGGAAGGAGAAAACTTGTGCAAGTACATCCAAAGGTGCGAGAAGAGCTGGCGATGAACAAGGTCAGGGATGTGGCTGAACTTTATGTTCTGGTCGATCGGTGCGCTCGCGCTGAAGAAGGAAGGAAGTACCCCAGCAAAGACGCCGGCACGGAAACCGACTCCACGTATGATACCGCCACCGCGTCGAAGAAGGGTCGATGCCATAACAGGAAGCACAAAAGCAAGACCGTGCTTGCCGTTGAGGGGTCCGACGATACCTGCGCCACCAAGAAACCCAAGGCAAGTGACCCCGGCAAGGAGGTTGCCGGGTGTGCCGCTTGGCGGGCCTTGGTGGCTGCCGATAAGCCGAGGGCTCCGACAAGCAGTATTGCAAGATCCATAGCACCAAAGGCCAGGATCTCCAGAACTGTCGGCAAGTAGAGCTGCTCGTTCAGAAGCAGAAAGCCGAGTACAAACGGCGGGACAAGGAGAAAGGCTAGGAGGGTGCCGAAGGATCCGGCAAGAAATGTGGCGGCCAAGGGGGCCGCCGCGGCAAGGACAGTCAGCAGGAGAGGCCCGCCCGGGGCCGCGACAAGAAGCAGGAAGACGATGATCATGACGAGGACGATGCGTCCCGCGACCATGAGTTTCAGAAAGCCACAGAAGCCAGGTGCGTCGACGGTGGTGCCTCGCTGCATACATCCCACCGCCAGCTCAAGCAGTGGACGCGTGAGATCACAGCGGTGGAGCCGTCGGTCGACGCACGGAAGCCACTAAGGTGGTCCAGCATGCCTATCATCTTCGACACCGAGGACCACCCTGACCACACTACTGCGGTCGGCTGCTTGCCGTTGTTGGTCTCACCAACAATCCGCAACCTCAAGGTAACGAAGTTGCTGGTTGATTGCGGGGCCGGTCTGAACTTGATCTTGCCCGTTGTGATCAATAGGCTACAAATCCCTGATGTAGACCTCGAGGAGATGGGCACGTTCCAAGGGGTCAACCCGAGGAGGAGCCAGCCGAAAGGAAAGATCATGCTGCCCGTGACATTCGGAAGTGAGCTGAACCACAGGACGAAGAGGATTATCTTCGATGTAGCCGAGATCCCCTTGCCCTACAACGGGATCCTCGGCCGCCCGGCACTAGCCAAGTTCATGGAGGCTTCACATTACACCTATAACATGCTAAAGATGCCCGGGCCGATGAACATCATCACCATCCCCTCCGACAAGAAAGATGTGTTGATTTGCGCCGACCAACTCTACCGGGAAGCAGTTGCACCAGCTGCCGCCAAGGCACCTGCTCCTACCGATGGAGCCCCTGGAGGGAAGAAGATCGGCGAGACCCCTCGCACCTAATCCGCAAGCGCACCTCTTCGGGGTGTTCTGCTCCCGTTGAGGACGTGCCAGAGAGCTCTGCCGGCAAGAGCAAGAAGTCCAGAGCTACACCACCAGAAACCAAGAAGGTGCCCGTCAGGGAGGACGGCACGGGGGGAGCTTTTACTATAAGTTCCACCCTCGACAGCAAATAGGAAAGCAAGTCATCACTTTCCTGCGGGCAAATGTCAATGTGTTTGCATGGCAAGCCTCCGACATCCCCGGCGTTCCCAGGGAAGTGATTGAGCACCATCTTGCTATCTGTCCTCATGCGCGGCCCGTTAAGCAGAAGGTCAGGAAGCAAGCTCTGGAAAGGCAGGAGTTCATCACGGAGGAGATCAGAAAATTAGAGGCGGCAGGCTTGGTAAGAGGAGTACTCCATCCGACATGGTTGGCCAATCCGGTAGTGGTGCGCAAGCCAAACGGGAAGTGGAGACTGTGTATTGATTACACAGACATCAATAAGGCTTATCCAAAGGATCCCTTCCCGTTACCGCGCATTGACCAGATTGTTGACTCCACGGCTGGGTGTGACCTGTTTGTCGGATTTCGAGTTCCGGCAGACCCTCTAGATTCGAACACTGGGATGCGCGTGGGGATTTAGCCCCCTACCTACCTGCTCCTCACCGCCTTGCTATGAACTAAGCAATCAAGGGAACAACACAAGAGACACAGGGTTTATACTGGTTCAGGCCACCATTGTGGTGTAATACCCTACTCCAGTGTGTGGTGTGGTGGATTGCCTCTTGGGCTGATGATGAACAGTACAAGGAAGAACAACCTCGCGAGGGTCTGTTCTTGGATGGTGCAATGAACTGCTAAGGGAGTTCAGTTGCTCTCTCTACTGGTTTCTAGGTGAGGGTCCGATTGATTTCCCGATCCCCCTACCTTGTGGGTGGCTAGTCCTACTTATAGGCAAAGGCCCTGGGCCTCTTCCCAAATATTGAGCGGGAAGGGCGCCAACAATTGGCCTTTTTGAAGGGGAACATCTAGTACACTTATCCTTACTAAAGTTGGTCCTCGCCTGCCAAAGGCTCGGTGGTGATGCCGGCTTGGGCTCCACGATGACATCCATCCTGCCGTTCTGCTGGTCTTGGTCTTGTTGCACCAAAACGGATGCCTTTGCTTGATGCTCTCGCCTGCACTTGCCCCCTTTGCACCAAAGAGGAAAGAAGGACACTGCGCGGGCTGGCTCCCGCCCGACGCCCTTGGTTGTCATGGCTTGCATCATGGGCACCTCGCGAGGTACCCCGCCTTGATCTCTCCGCCTCCTCGTGAGCCAGCCTGACGAGGCCGTGCCTGAGGAAGCGTCCTGTCATCCGCCCCGCGAGGCTTGGCCCCTCGCGAGGGTCTTGAACTTGTGTTGATGAAGATGGGACATGCTGGGCCGCCCCTAGAGCCACGCCGCAGGCCGCAGGCAGGCAAGTCTGGGGACCCCCATTCCAAGAACGCCGACAATAGCCCCCGGGCCCAAGGCGCGCCCGGACTTGGCTGAGCAGAGAGGCGAAGGGGCAAGTGCGAAGCACCGTGGGCCCAAACATCCTGCGGCCTCGGGCGCCGCGTGGCGGTTGATTGGACGTGGGCGGCTCCACTCCCCCACGACGCCTCGATAACTGCACGAACTGGCAAGTCCCTGCATGCAAAAACTGGTCATGATTACCTACGATCATGGAAGCCGGCGGTTGGCCTCCCCTGGCTATAAGTACGGAATGGCGTGAGCCATTATAGTTCATCTTCCTCTGCTACTTATCCTCTCCTTCATCCTCGCCACTGCTCCGCCTTGCCGCAATGGCTCCGATACGCCGGTTCTCTGCAAAAGAGAAGGGAAAGCCCCCCCGAGAGAGTCCTGACCCGCTTCCGCCAAAGAAGCGGTTGGTCCTCTGCCGTCGAGATGAGGGCGTGCGGCAGGAGGTGTCGAGGCCTTGGTGCGAGCGGCCGACGCCAGGGTTTCCACTGCCTTTGTACGCCCACCTTGAGGGCCCTGCAGGAGCTGATGCCGAGCGCCATGGACGATGCTGCCATCGGCGCCGGCGGGTCACAGCGGTGCGCGTTGTCCCTCCTGGAGTTCACGCCGAGGGCTCCTCCCGAGAGTTTGTGCTCCACGCCGCCATGCCTCCTCGATCTTGGATTCACCTTCCTCCCTCCTTCGCCTTTGAGATTCCGCCGAGGGGGCCTTTCAGGCTCTGGCTGCAGCATGCTGATTGCCAGGCTCCCGCAACCGATGCGGATGTCGAGGTCGTCGCTGCAGGTAAGGTCTTCATGACCCATGGCTGGGGCGAGATCGCCCGGGTTTGCGGGACGAGGGGTGCCCTCGTGATCCACCTGGAGTTTGATGGGGCCTCTGTGATGTTCTTCAAGGTCTTCGACGAGTGCTGTCCCATGGGCAGCGGCAGAAGCTCTGGGGCGGCAGGGACCAGGCCTGCCGTTGCACGTTCTTCCAGCAGCTCCTCAAGCGGCGGGGGCGCCTGGGGATCCAGCGACTCCGCCGGGCTCTTCACGACTCCGGAGATGAGTTACAACAGCTACGAGCCCCCGAGCCTGCGCCGCTCTCGGAGCAGGACGGACTCGTTAGGCCGCCGCCGCCTCTGATCCGGATGAGGCTGGCGCCGAGCCTTACGCGGCCCACTGTTGACGATAGCGTCTGCCGTCGTAGTTCCTGTAGTCAGGGTTTTTAGGATTCGCGTCTTTTGTCCCTGCGAGGAGCCAAGAACACACCCCGTGGGGGCTTGTAAGGTGCCTGTAGTCCCTTTTGTTAATACGATCCTTATCGTGAAGCAGTGCGAGATGTTAATTCCGTCTTAGCTTCGTCTCTTCCTTTCGAACCTCACGAGGGCTTGGTGCTCTGCGCCGACAGGTCCCGGTCCCAAGGCGGCTTCAGCCGTCGCTGGTATGCCAAGTCACGATGCCGTGGTCAAGGCCAGGAGGTGAGCGGCCCGGGGTCCAGTAAGAGCCCCTGAGTCGCGATCCTCAGGAGGTCCCCTTTAGCGCTCAAGCAGCCATTGTTCGGTGAGAAAGGAATGCGACGTTGCTAACATGGGATCGCATTGGATGTGGTGATGGTGCAGCAATAGCTAGTGTCTCCGGAGGGCGGCTTATCTCGAGAGTCGGGAACTGCTTCCTGGTGCGGCGCTAGGTCTGTGCTTTGTCCGGCGAGGGATTGCCTGGGGAGGGCCTTGCATGCCTCTTCCTCCTCGCCTTTGCTCCCCTATCTGCTCTACGTCCTCGGGTCCTGGCTCTCGAGCTGGTCTCAGCCGTCAATGGTTTGCCAGGTCGCGATGCCGTGCATAAGTCCAGAGGGTGAGGGCTGGAGAGCCAGTAGGGGCCCTGAGTCGCGATGCTCAGGTACCCCCCCTTTAACATGCAAGCGGTTCGCGCGGACGAGGGTGAAGAGGACAGCACGAGGGCCTCGCCCGGCGCTCCTCCCTGGAGGGATCCTGCAGGTCCACCACAAAGAGAGTGAAAGTCTGCTATGACAAGCGGCGGTCAGCCGTTAGTTGCTTTGGAGAGGCAACATGGCGCTAAAGGCCTGACGGGGTGTATCAAGGCACCCGCGAGCTAGCGCGGGGCTCACGGGGTCCTACCCCAAGGCGGGCTGCGCCTGGCACTGGGCCTTAACTTGTGATGTGTTCCTGCAGATTTGGCCAGATGCCGATGCTCTATGTCCTCGGGTCCCGGCCCTCGAGCGAGTCTCAGCCATCGCTGGTTTGCCAGGGTGCGATGCCGTGGACAAAACCAGAGGGTGAGCGCTGGAGAGCCGGTAGGATCCCTGAGTCGCAATGCTCAGGTACCCCCCCTTTAACGCGCAAGATTTGTTAGATGTAGATGCTCTCCGTCCTCAGGTCCCGGCCCTCGAGCTAGTCTTAGCCGTCGCAGGTTTGCCAGGGCGCGATGCCGTGGACAAAGCCAGAGGTTGAGGGCTGGAGAGCCGGTAGGAGCCCTGAGTCACAATGCTCAGGTACCCCCCTTTAACGCGCAAGCGGCCGACATGAAGGAAGAAGGGGTACCATGGTCAAGCACCAAATAACAAGCATGATGGGTCGAATGCATAAACAAAGAATAACCTCAAGAGGGATACATGCCGCCGGGTCCGGCCCGAGCGACTTGGGGATGATGCAGCCCGAGGGGCGCCCCCAACAAGCTAAGCTAAAAACATGAACAAAAGGGATACACGCCGCAGGGATGGACCCACGCGGCCTGGAAATGATGCAGCCCTGGCGGCGCTCCCAGCTGGAAATGAAACTTGAAAGCTGTCACCTGATAGTGTTGACGATGAAGGGGTGTTGAAGTAGCAGACGTAGCGGGCTGTGGGAGCCGATCTTCACGAGCCCCCGGGCCCAGGAGCCTCGGGGGGCTCCGAGGCGCTGGTGGCTCCTCGCGAACCATCTCCATCTCCGCTAGGATTGCGGAACGCCTGGCCTCCTGAGCCTCCGGGATGCCCCTCATGAGGCGCTGGCACACCGCAGCCACGTTCGGCAAGCCGTAGGGCATGCGAACGTAGCTGTGGGGTGGGCCTTCGCAGCGCCCCACGCATGAGGGCGAGAAGCGCTCCTGAGAAGCGGCTCGGTTGAGCCCTGGGATGTCGATGCAAACACGCAGCCCACCATCCTCGCCTGGATGGGGGGCTGCGGCGGGTAAGCGGCGGCTGCCACTCATGATCTTGACTCCTGCAACTCCTGTGTGACCTGACCGACGAACTCCTGAGGGTTTGGCCCTCCTTGCTTTTCTACTTCCTGAGGGAAACGTGCTCTGAAACACGCCTCCAGGTGGTGCCCAAACGCCTCCCTCGTGACCTTAGCAAGGTCGGTGGCCCTCCAGGGGGACCCCCGAGCCCTGCTTGAGGAGGGTGTCGGGCGCGCCTCCCTATGCGACAGAAGGAGGTGCCCCCTGAGCTGGCGCGGACCCTAGGGGGCCTGCCTCCTGAGGGATCGGGCCTGGCAATGTCTTCTTATTCTTGGGAGCGGCTTCCGGGAGCCTCCCGCTCCCGCGATCTGGGTCTTCAAGTGATGCGTCCTGAAAAGCTCGTTCCAGGGAGCACACTGTGTCTCTTTCTTCACAGGGCACCGTGATGACTCCACCGCTTCCTGGCATCTTGAGGATGTTGTAGCCGTGATGAGTCACGGCCATGAACTTGGCGAGAGCTGGGTAGCCAAGGATGGCGTTGTATGGCAGGCGGATGTGGGCGACGTTGAAGGCAATGAGCTCGGTGTGGTAGTTGTTGCGGGCTTCGAAGGTGACAGGGAGGCGGACCTGCCCGATTGGAACTGTGGAGCCGTCAGTGACTCCAGAGAAAGGCTTGGTTGGCTGAACCTGATCGTAAGGCACATGGAGATTGTTGAATGTCTCTACGGACAGGACGTTGAGCCCTGCCTCGCCTTCAATGAGGGTCCTGGTGACTTGCACATTACTGATGACTGGGGACCAAAGCATTGGGAGGACTCCGGCTGTGGCCGCGCACTTGAGCTGGTCCGCTGAACTGAACGTGATGGCACACGCCGACCACCTGAGGGGGCGCGTGGCTTCAAGCTTGGGGAGGACTGCATTCACTTCGTGGGCAAACTCCTTGAAGATGCGCTGAGAGGCTGGGGCCTGAGCTCCGCCCAGGATGCAGGCGATCACGCGTGGCTCCTGGAAGCCCCCAGCCCCCTCGTCCTGATGATGGTCCTCGTTTCTCCTAGGCTGCGGAGGCAGTGGAGGGAGGCATGCGTTCTCTTGCGGGCAATCCTCGGGAGGCTGATCCCTCCAGTCTCCCTCGCGAGGCTGATCCTGCCAGCGATCCTCGCGAGGTTGGTCGCGCCACCCTTGGCGAGGGCCGTGGTCTTCCCAGCGTCCCGCGTTTCTTCCTCCTCCTCGGCCGTAGCCACGATCGTTTCGGTCGGGGCGCCGGCCGACCCTTCCTTCTCGCACGGCTTAGAGCTCTTGGCATTCGTTGGTGTTGTGGGTGTGGAGGTCGTGGTACACACAGTACCGGCTGCCCTTGAAAGACTCGGGCCGATCTCTGCCCCGCTTGGTGTCTGGTTCTGCCGCGAGCACGTCAGCCCCCTTGTGCTTCACGTCCTTGGCCTTGGATTTCTTCTCTTCTGGGTCTGCGGCTGGCTGCTCGAGGAGGGAAAGGAGCCCTTCCTCAGCCCTGGCGCACTTGGTTGCCAGGTTGAACAGCTCCAAGGAAGTGCACAGATCTTCATGCATCGCCAGCTCCTCCTTCATCTTGACGTCATGCACGCCGTCGGAGAAGGCCGAAATGATGGCCTCCTCGATCACCCTGGGAATCTTGAGTCGTGCGCTGTTGAAGCGCTGGATGTACTTCTGCAGGGTCTCCCCTGGTTGCTTCTTGATGCGGTGCATGTCACTCACGGCAGGTGGCCGATTGCGAGTACCTTGGAAGTTGGCGATGAAATGGGTGCGCATCTCGTCCCAGGAGGAGATCGTGCCTGGGGCCAGGTTCAGGAGCCAGGTGCGGGCCCCGTCCTTGAGTGCCATGGGAAACCAGTTCTCCATGAACTTCTCATCCCCGTTGGCGGCTTCGATGCCCAGCTCGTAGAGCTGGAGGAACTCAGCAGGGTCGGCCGTGCCGTCGTAGCGAGGGGGCAGGTACTGCTTGAACTTGCAGGGCCACGCGACGCTGTGCAGCTCAATGGTGAAGGCGCGGCAGCCTGCTGTTGCCACGGGAGGCCTCTGGTGACGAGGAGCTTGGTCTTGCGGGCCTCCGTGCACTGCAGCTAGGAGCAGCGCGGGGCCTGGGTGTGCTGGAATGGGAGCGTGGTCGCGACGGACTGGAGCAGGGAGCACTCGGGCAGCTTCTTGGGAGTGAGGGACCTCTTGGCAGCTCCGCTCTTGCTGCGCTGGCGCCGGACGGGGTGGGTTCCGTCCAGGGGCCACGCGCCTTGGGGCCAGGGCGCCTTCTTGATGGGGAGGCGGCTGAGGCGCCCCAGAGGCTTCATTTCCCGCGCAGGGCGGGGCGCGATGCAGCGAGAAAGACGGCGCGGGGGAGCCGCCTGCGGCACGGACTAGCTCAGCGACGCGGTCGAGCCATTCTTCATAGACGTCATCGACCGGGCGGTAGCGCAGGAGCTCGTTTGTCGCGATGAGCGCAGCCCGAGCCTCCATGGCCGCACGGGGCGTGCGGGACGAGGAACCAGCCGGGGCGAGCGAGGGAGTGGCAGTGCGGCCGTCTCGCCTCATGGACGGATGTTGGGACGATGCCTGCTGCTCGTTCCCCGCCGGGCCGGTGGCAGCGTTGACGGCGGGCGACGGGGAACGACGGGGGTGGCCACCGACGGGGGCCGTCTGGGCGACGCGGGAAGCGAGAGCGGCTCGGCGCTAGGCGCGGGCTCGACGAGCGTCTGACATGGACGCGATGGTGGGTGAAGAACTGGGCGGTGGGAGACAAATTCCGGCGCACCCCTACCTGGCACGCCAAATGTTAGATTTCGGGTTCCGGCAGACCCTCTACATGCTCCTCACTGCCTCGCTATGAACTAAGCAATCAAGGGAACAACACAAGAGACACAGGGTTTATACTGGTTCAGGCCACCATTGTGGTGTAATACCCTACTCCAGTGTGTTGTGTGGTGGATTGCCTCTTGGGCAGATGATGAACAGTACAAGGAAGAACAGCCTCGCGAGGGTCTGTTCTTGGCTGGTGCAATGAATTGCTAAGGGAGTTCAGTTGCTCTCTCTACTGGTTTCTAGGTGAGGGTCCGATTGATTTCCCGATCCCCCTACCTTGTGGGTGGCTAGTCCTATTTATAGGCAAAGGCCCTTGGCCTCTTCCCAAATATTGAGCGGGAAGGGTGCCAACAATTGGCCATTTTGAAGGGGAACATCTAGTACACTTATCCTGACTAAAGTTGGTCCTCGCCTGCTAAAGGCTCTGGTGGTGACGTCGGCTTGGGCTCCACGATGACTTCCATCCTGCCATTCTCCTGGTCTTGGTCTTGTTGCATCGAAACAGATGCCTTTGTTGATGCTCTCGCCTGCACTTGCCCCCTTTGCACCAAAGAGGAAAGAAGGACACTGCACGGGCTGGCGCCCACCCGACGCCCTTGGTCGTCATGGCTTGCGTCATGGGCACCTCGCGAGGTACCCCACCTTGATCTCTCTGCCTCCTCGCGAGCCAGCCTGACGAGGCCATGCCTGAGGAAGCCTCCCGTCGTCCGCCCCGCGAGGCTTGGCCCCTCGCGAGGGTCTTGAACTCGTGTTGATGAAGATGGGCCATGCTGGGCCGCCCCTAGAGCCACGCGGCAGGCCGCAGGCAGGCAAGTCTGGGGACCCCCATTCCCAGAACGCCGACACTGTTATCATTCCTCGACGCCTACTCGGGATACCACCAGATCTTCATGACGAAAGAGGACAAAGAGAAGACAACATTCATCACCCCATGTGGTACGTATTGCTTTTTACGGATGCCTTTCGGGTTGAAGAGTGCTGGCTCAACCTTTGCAAGAGCGGTCCAAATTGGTTTTGAGCCCCAGCTACATAGAAATATGGAAGCTTATATGGATGACATAGTGGTCAAAACCAAGAACAAAGCAACACTTGTGCAAGATCTGGAGGAAACATTTGCAAACCTGCGCAAGATCAACCTCAAATTGAACCCTGAGAAGTGTGTCTTCGATGTCCCGTCTGGCAAGCTTCTCAGATTCTTTGTGTCCCATCGTGGGATTGAAGCACACCAAGATAAGATCAAGGCCATTAAGCAGATTGAGGCACCCAAAAGGATCAAGGACGTGTGTCGGCTCACTGGCTGCATTGCCGCCATGAGCCGATTCATCTCCCAGTCCGCGGAGCATGCCCTTCCCCTTTTCAAGATCTTGAAGAAAACGGGGCCAGTGGAGTGGACCCCGGAGGCCGAGGCAGCGCTGCAGGATTTGAAGAAATACCTCTCCTCTACCCCAGTGCTGGTTGCGCCCAAACCACAACAACCGTTGCTCATGTATCTGGCGGCAACAAATCAGGTGGTTAGCGCCGCACTAGTGGTGCAGAGAGAGGTCGACGAGGAGGCAACGGCAGCGGCAGAGTTAACGGACGGCAAGTCAAAACCCTCTCCGGCAGGGCTCGATCCCAGCAAGACTGAGTCCCCGGCAGAGGCTGACGCAAGTGCGACAGGGCCCACGCGACCGGGTGAAGAGGCGCAGAAGAAGAAAATGGTGCAGCACCCAGTTTGCTTCATCAGCTCCCTCTTGCAGGGGGCTAAGTTGAGGTACTCGGGTGTGCAAAAGCTGCTCTTTGGCCTCCTTATGGCCTCGAGGAAGCTGCGTCATTACTTCCAAGCGCATAAAATCACTGTGGTCACCCGTATCCCGTTGCAACGGATACTGCATAACCCGGATGCAACGGGGAGGATCATGGAATGGGCCCTAGAGCTGTCAAGTTTCGGTTTAAAGTTTGAAAGTACCTCGACAATTCAGAGCAGAGTCTTGGCGGAGTTTGTTGCAGAATGGACCTCGACGCCCGATGAAGAGGAACAGGAGACCGCTCTCCCCGGCAAGTAAACGAGCCACAATTGGATCATGTACTTTGATGGGGCTTTCTCATTGCAAGGAGCCGGTGCCGGTGTGCTGCTTGTCGCACCCACCGGAGAGCACCTCAAGTATGTCATCCAAATACACTTTCCCTAGGAGATGTCAACCAAAAACACCGCCGAGTACGAGCATTTGCTTGCCGGTCTCAGGATCACGGCGGACCTCGGAGTTAAAAAGCTCATCGTCAGGGGCGACTCGTAGCTCATCGTCAGGCAAATCAACAAAGATTACCAAAGCCCGTTGATGGAAGCTTACGTGGATGAAGTGAGGAAACTAGAAGAGCGCTTTCACGGTATACAAGCGGAGCACGTCCCTCGGACGGAGAACGACATCGCCGACTATTTGTCAAAGCGCAGGGCCCTCAAGCTACCCGTGGAACCAGGTACTTTTCTGCTTTAGTTAACTCAATCATCCGTCAAACCATCAACCAGGCAGAGCAAGCGGAGGAAGCTAGGCTCCGGCAAGACTTCCCCACCAAGCTCCCTGGAGCCGCTGGCGAAGATGTTGCCGTGGATGCCGATCCTGCCGCAGGGCAACTGACTCAGGTAGGACCTCAGGTCATGGCCATAGAGACGGCCGCTCCCATGGCAGAAGAGGTGCCTTTGGACCTCGTCATCGAGCCACAGGCTCCCGCATGGGCGCAGCACACCGTCTGATTCCTCCAAAAAGGAGAGCTTCCTGAGGAGCAGGAAGAGGCAGAAAGAGTAGCCCGTCAGTCTGCTCTGTACCAATTCGTTGATAACGTATTGTACAAAAAAAGACCGAATGGGGTGAAATTGAAGTGCATCTCCCGGGAGGAAGGACTAAAGTTGTTGGCAGAGATACATGGAGGCATATGTGGCTCCCACGTAGGGTCGAGGGCTCTTGTCGGCAAGGCTTTCTGGCAAGGATTCTTCTGGACCACCGCCCTCCAGGATGCGACGGCACTAGTAACCAAGTGGGAAGCATGCTAGTTCCATTCGAAGAAGCTTCATCAACCAGCTCAAGCCCTTCAAACTATCCCTCTCTTCTGGCCCTTCTCGATCTGGGGGCTCGACATATTGGGGCCCTTCCCCCGTGCTGTCGGGGGCTTTGAGTACTTGTACGTTGCAATCGACAAGTTCACAAAGTGGCCAGAGGTGGAAGCAGCAAGGAAGGTGACGGCGCAGTCAGCCATCAAGTTCTTCAAGGGACTAGTGTGTCGTTTTTGGTACCCAATAGGATCATCACTGACAACGACACATAGTTCACAAGTCATGCCTTCATGCAATACATTGAGGATCTCGGCAGCAGGGTCTGTTTTGCTTCCGTGGCACATCCACGGAGCAACGACCAAGCGGAGAGAGCAAATGCTGAAGTTCTGCGAGGCTTAAGAACGAAGACTTTTGACAGGCTGCGCAAAAGTGGAAGACGCTGGATTGATGAGTTGCCGGCGGTTCTTTGGTCGATCAGAATGACGCCAAATCGAGCCACCGGCCAGACACCCTTTGCCCTGGTCTACGGGGCAGAAGCAGTTCTCCCCACGGAACTCATATGTGGGTCACCTCGAGTGCTCTCTTATGACGAGCTTGAGCAAGAGAAATTGCGGCAAGATGACGCGACACTCCTTGAGGAAGATCGTCTCCGGGCGGCTATGAGAGCAGCACGCTACCAGCAAACCTTGTGCCGCTACCATAGCCGCAAGGTTCATGCCTAGATCTTTGAGGAAGGCGACCTTGTTCTTCGGCACGTTCAGTCGGCCAAGAATTCCAAAAAGTTGACACCGAAGTGGGAAGGCCCTTATCGGGTAACACGAGTCAATAGGCCCGGTGCAGTCCGGCTGGAGACCGAAGATGCCTTTCCAGTGAGCAACTCCTAGAACATCGAGCATCTCCGCAAGGTTTACCCATAAGGTGCGACCGCCGGGCCTCCCGGCAAGCTACCCTTTTGTACAAGCCTTGTCGGCAAGGCATGTAACCCTTTGTACAAAGCCAGGCGCAGACCCTGAGCATAAATAAATGAAGCAATGGCGCCCTAAGTTATAGCATGCATGCTAGGTCGAGTCTCTTCTTTGGTTAGGGTTGATAGTGCTTGGCGGTGGCTAACCCCTAGCTTAGAGGTCGAGTGCGCGTCTCTCTGTTCCTCTCTGTCTTCTTTGGTTTGCAGGGCACATAAGTATTCTTGCCGAGCTATTTTGGAAGAAAGGGGACGGACCGACATCCGGGCCCCGGCAAGCCAAAGTTGTCGGGGGCTGGGAGAACAAGGATCCATCCACAACAAGCCAAGGTTGCCAGGGGCTGCAGATCCAAATTAGTCTTCAATCCTCTATCATGCATTTCGTTATGGACTGGGATATGTGAAACCTCATTTTATTTCTAGGCTACCATGCTCCCTTTTCTCCTAACCCAAGGATTGTCTCCTAGGTCCGGATCTGGTCGTAGTTGCAGCAGCAAAGAAATGAAACGAGGAGCCTAAGCCCACCTCATCCCTGCCTCCGCCAACGGCGTGAGAAAAATCGAGCGAAGTGGGGGGATGGCAAGGCCTGTTGCCGAGCGAAAAACGTTTATCTTAAAAATAATGAGGATTCACTCCTTGTCGTGGGTTCCACCTGCGAACGAAAAACCCGGCAAACATCCCTTTTTCATTAAAAAAAACATCCCGTACAGGTCAGTGCATACGAAATAAAAAACATGGGCAAGGGGATTACAATTTCTAAAGTTAACGAAGGCCCGAAGGCTTACATGACTGAAAAGAGATGAGATGCCCATAATCCCTTTCTTGTCCCTCTCCTTAGGAAATGAAACGAGAAAGAAGAAGGGCAAAAGGGGCGCCTATGCAAGCTACGAGTGGCAAAAAGCACCAAGAGAACATCTCGGTGGCCGTCCAAAGGCTGGATGGTGATGGCGGCGCTGGAGGAAGAGCTCGAAGACAAGGCGGCAGGACGTCAATACCCGACGAAGGCATCGGTGCCCGTGTACTCCGACTTGACGGCCTTGCCGCCCACCCTCTTCCACTTCCACAGCCTCCCAACGCCAGCCGCCCAAGGAGACGACCCCGAGAAGTTCAAGGAGCCGGCGACACGGATGATGGGGTCGCCGGTGCCGCCCGGAGAGGCGCCCGACGCCTAGTCGTACCCGTCATCCTGCCGCCCGCTACCCTCGTCGTCGCTGCCGTTGTCTTCCTCGCCACTCTCGCTCGAGGAGGAATCTTCATCGTCAGAAGAGCTCTCCACGCAGCACCTTACGCGAGTCCCGAAGTGCCCAAAGATCTTGACGGAGAGGAGGCCACTCTCCATTAGTTTGAAATGGAGAGTGAGCCCCTCCGTCAAGCTGTGGATGCGGGCGAAAGTTTTCCACCCTCGGCGAAGATACATGACGTGAGGGGCGGGGAACTCGTCATCGGCCCATGTGCCGCTGTTCCCACAACCCCTCATATGCAGCCGCAACACCTGCGGCGGATCCAGCTCCATCTCCCGCACAAATGGAGTCGGGAGGCAAAGACGATGGAGCGTCGGCTGGCGCAGCCTGATGAAGAATTCGTAAGGGTTGTCCCCGACAAGGCCCTCCACCGGAGGAGAGACCGCTGGCAGAGGCGAGGCCGATCTGCCGCCCCGTCCTCCTCTCCCTCAAGTGCCACGACGGCCTCGACCTCGCCCCCTCCCCCTCCCTCTAACGGCTGGCTCCGCTGTTACGAGCTCTTGGGGAGGAGCGATGCGTTGTCTAGCCGAGACCCTCGCCGCCACCGATGAAGCGTCGCCATGCCTCCTTGCCATAATAGAAGAAAGGAGGAAGCAGGAATGGGGAGAGGCAGATGACGAAGGATTGAGAAGCATCGTTCCTCCCACTCCCCTCTTTATAAAGGGGCGGGGACGAGGCTCGGCCGCCCCCTCTCGGCCAATCCTGCCCATTGAAGTGACAGTGAGCGGGGCCGTCGACCGCCCTCCCCGCTCCATTGAAGGCGCATGGGAATCAACCCACGCGCTCCCGACTTCCCGCGTCCAGCGCACTTGTCATTCGCTCTGCATGTAGCGAACATGGCGTGAGGGATGGGCGCAGTAGGACGCGTGGAGTGACGGTTCCCAACTAAGGGCAGTAAATGAGCAGCGGCCCTGCGGTCTCGAAGAGACACGCAAGCCGCCACTTTACTGTCCACCACAAGATGATGCCAGCATGCTTCTGACACGCACGCGCGCGCGACCCCCACATCGCGCGTTCAAAGGCGGGTCGTGGGAAGCGCAACAGACGAAACAGTTACGGCGGTAAAATCCGCCCCGCCTGCCCGTGCACCGTTCTAAGTCTGGCCCAACAAAATGTCGCGCTTATGTATGGCCCAGGCCCGGGGGCTCCTGTCGGTGTACAAAAGTGGGGGGCTCTCCTTTTGACCCCTTTACTTGTGCACGGGCAGTCGGAGCCACGCGCCATCGCCGCACATGGCAGGGCAGAGGAGGAAAGCCGGAAGGAAGCCAAATGCTCGAGACAAACAAGGCAATATCAAGGACCAAGGCCACAAAGTGCAGATGGATGAAACAGGTTTCCCCGGCAAGACCCTTGCCTGGGGCAACCTCAGCAGCCCCGGCAAGGCCCTTGCCGGGGCAACTCGCCCACACCAGCAGAGCGAGCCACCCTTGAGCCCACGGCCTCCAATATCAACGACCACGTTGGACCAGGGCTCGGGAGGCACCTCCATGGTGGCATGCAGATCTTTGTGAAGACATAGATCGCTGAAGATCAGATGGGGGTTGAGAGGCAACAATTGTAACCAAGATCCTTACCGAAGAAACCCATAAGACCCTCGACAAGATCCTTGCCGGGGATGCCAGCGCACCATGGCAAGACACTTGCTGGGCCAACCGGCAAGACTCTTGCCAGAGGCGACAGCAGGGTCACTGCCAGGCCTGCACCAGCCATATCCCCGCCGCCGTTCACATGCAGCTGCCAGCCCAACCAGCCGGGAAGGCACTTGCATGGCAACATGCAGCTTCCAGGCCAACTCAGCACACACCTGCGTGGCGGCATGCAGATCTTCATGGATGCTCCACCACCGTGCCACATCAGCTGCTTGCCTGCCTACATGGCACGGCATGCATCGCTGGCCAGGGTGCGTGTCGAAGCGAGGAGGAGCGGCGACGGATGGGACGGGCCTCACTCCTGTCCCCGATAAAGTGAAGGGACAGCTAAGCCACACATTAAATGCATCTTGTCCTGTAATACGAGCGATAAGCTCGCAATACTGTAGGCTCTTTCCACCGCCTGTGTGCCACTGTGGCAGCCCCTTTCGCCTATAAAAGGAGGCCCAAGGCATACAGGAAAAGGGTTCGGCTCTTTCGAACCACGCAGCACCCGTAGCTAGTTCGAGAGCTCAAGAACACTCAATACATCCACCAAGCAGGACTAGGGTTTTACGCATCCTCGCGGCCCGAACCTGGGTAAACGATCCTCGTGCCAATTGCTAATCCTGCTCTTCTCACAACCATGTGCCCCGCAACCGTAGTAAGGATTCTTGTGATCCCATAGGTGTCGTTTCCCACCGATAGTGAAACCCCTTCAAAATGCTAAGGACAAAAGGACTGGCTCAAGCTCAAAGCACTAGACTCTACATTTTCCATTTTAGTGATCCAAGATCACCTTGAGTCTATAGGAAAAGCCAATACTATTAAGAGAGGATGAGGTGTTGCTTAATGGCTTGCTTGCTCAAAGTGCTTAGTGATATGCTCCAAAGCCCTCGACTACTTTCTCACATCCACATATGTCCCAAACCAAGAGTCAAACTCGGCCCTACTGAAGCTTTCTATCCGGCACCACCGAGTTCAGATGACATAGCCACTGCCATAAACCCTAGTCTTTTCAGTCACACCGAGAGGGATCTCGGTCTCACAGAGATGGGATTGTAATCTCCCTGTTGACCTTCATAACATTTCGGTCAAACCGAGATAAGCGATAGGTCCCACCGAGATTGCAAAGCAAACTCTCTGTTTCCCTTTCGTACCATATCGGTCCAACCGAGATGAGCGAATCGGTCCCACCGAGTTTGCCTGACCAACCCTCTGGGTGTCCATTACCAAAATCGGTCTCACCGAGTTTGTGTAATCGGTCTCACCGAGATTACGTTATGCCCTAACCATAACCATATCGGTCCCACCGAGTTGACATGTCGGTCCCACCGAAAATCCTAACAGTCACATTATTTACTAAACCGGTCCGACCAAGTTTCACGATTCGGTCCCACCGAGTTTGGTAAGTTGTGTGTAATGGTTAGATTTTGTGTGGAGGCTATATATACCCCTGCACCCACTCTTCATTCGTGGAGAGAGCCATCAGAACATGCCTACACTTCCAACATACATTTTCTGAGAGAGAACCACCTACACTTGTGTTGAGGTCAAGATATTCCATTCCTACCAGCCTTCCCCAAGTTGCTTTCCACTCAAATCTTCTTTCCACCAAATCCAAATCCTGTGAGAGAGAGTTGAGTGTTGGGGAGACTATCATCTGAAGTACAAGAGCAAGGAGTTCATCACCAACACACCATTTGTTACTTCTTGGAGAGTGGTCTCTCCTAGATTGGCTAGGTGTCACTTGGGAGCCTCCGTCAAGATTGTGGAGTTGAACCAAGGAGTTTGTAAGGGCAAGGAGATTGCCTACTTCGTGAAGATCTACCCTAGTGAGGCAAGTCCTTCGTGGGCGACGGCCATAGTGGGATAGACAAGGTTACTTCTTCGTAGACCCTTCGTGGGTAGAGCCCTCCGTGGACTCGCGCAACCGTTACCCTTCGTGGGTTGAAGTCTCCATCAACATGGATGTACTATAGCACCACCTATCGGAACCACGACTAAAAAATCTCCGTGTCTCCAAATTGCGTTTGCACACTACAATCCCATCCCTTTACATTCTTGCAATTTGCATGCTTTACTTTCCACTGCTCATATACTCTTTGCATGCTTGCTTGATATGTATTGTGAATGTTAAACTTGTGCCAAAACTCCACTTCAACTTAAAGAAATTAAAAACTGCAACTTTTCTTGCTTAGAGTCTATTCACCCCCCCCCTCTAGACACCTCTTCTCGATCCTTTTAATTGGTATCAGATCTTTGGTTTCCACTACTTTGATTTAAACACCATAGGAGGAAGATGGATCAGTCTACTTTGGGGACTCTTGGACATAGAGTGTCTATACTTGATGGAGAGTATTTTCATTAGTGGAAAAATGAGATGCTTGTGATTTTCAATGAATATCATTTGAACAAGTACATTACTAGCCCTTGTGCACCTCATGTTGATCCTACGCATCCCACCCTTGATGAGTCAATTGACATGATTCGCAATCTTAGAACTGTTAATCTTATCACTAGAGGCTTGCCTAGAAACTTGATTGGATGTTTGCCTACTCTTGATTGCGCCTACACTATATGGAAATTTCGTGAGGAACGTTTTCCAAATTATTCCTTGCAAAATCTAGATGAAATTCTCCATAAGTCTATTGCCTTGAGTAAGATGAATTCCAATGTTCCTAAGTTTGGTGATTGTCTATTTGAGCTTACCAATCTTATGCGTGCCAAAGGAGATGTTGGAACTATTAGTGATATTATTTCCGAAGCTATTAGAATTCATAAAGAAAATCATTGTCAAACTCATTCTAACGAATCACCCTCTCTAGGAATTGATCCATCACATGACGATGTTAAACATGGATACTATGATGAGGATGATGATAGTGACTTTGATCTTGATGATGCAATGAGACACTTTGGTCTTATGGCAAATCTTCGGGGATACATGGCAGGAGGAAAGGAATGGGTTCTTGATAGTGGATGTACCGATCACATGACCGGAGATAAAGATATGTTTCGTGAGCTTGCTGAAAATGACGGCCCTCAAAAGTATGTCACTTTTGGTGATAACTCAAAGGGTAAGGTGGTTGGCCTCGGTAAGGTGGCCATCTCACATGATACCTCCATACAAAATTTCATGCTCGTTGAATCTCTTGGGTACAATTTACTTTCAGTATCTAGACTTGCTGATTTTGGTTTCAATGTCCTATTTACTGAAGTAGATTGCCAAGTGTTTCGTAGAGATAGTCATAAAATGGTCTTTACTAGTATACGTAGAGGTGATCTTTACATTGTTGATTTCACTAAAAAGGCTCAACCTAGAACTTGCTTAATTGCTAAATCCTCTAAAGGCTGGTTATGGCATAGACGGTTAGGTCATGTGGGCATGCGAAACCTTGACAAGCTTATTAAAGGAAATCATATCCTTGGCGTTAACGATGTCATATTTCATAAGGATAGAATTTGCAGCGCTTGTCAAGATGGTAAACAGGTTAGAGGAAGGCATCCCGTGAAGAACATCATGACCACAAGGAGGCCACTCGAGCTACTTCACATGGATCTTTTCGGTCCCAACGCTTACAAAAGTCTCGGTGGAAATTCTTTTGGTCTAGTTATAGTTGATGATTTTTCAAGATTTATGTGGGTGTTCTTTCTCGATGATAAATCGCAGGTCCAAAAGATCTTCAAAAACTTTGCTTGGAAGGCCCAAAATCAAATTGAAGTGAAGATCAAGAAGGTTCGCAGCGACAACGGAACGGAGTTCCAGAACACAAATGTGGACACCTTTCTTGACGAAGAAGGGATTTCACATGAGTTCTCGGCTACGTACACACCTCAACAAAATGGAGTTGTTGATAGGAAGAACCAGATGCTCATCAAAATGGCGAGAACGATGCTTGATGAGTACAAGACGCCGAAGCACTTCTGGGCAGAAGTGGTTGAGACAACTTGTCATGCAACAAATTCCTTGTATCTTCACAAGCTACTCGGCAAGACGGCATACGAGCTCCTCACCGGTAACAAACCCCAAGTTGGATACTTTTGAGTATTCAGCTCAAAGTGCTACATTCTTGATGAGCATCGTTGTTCTAAATTTGCTCCTAAGTCTCATGAAGGTTTCCTACTTTCTTATGTCTCAAACTCTCACACTTACCGTGTCTACAATAATTTCACCCGAAATGTTGAAGAGATGGTAGATGTGAAGTTTGATGAATCTAATGGCTTGCAAGTAGAGCAATTGCCAATTGATGTAGGAGACGAAGACCCTTCGGAAGCAATCCATGACTTGTCTATTGGCATGATTCGTCCAACAGAAGTGAAGGAGAGTACCTCATCCGTCCAAGTGGAATCTTCTACCTCACGACAAGGTGAACCAAGAGTTCATACAAAAGCATCCACAAGTGGGACACACCAATACGAAGAAAACAAGGAAGTACACCAAGATGAACGTCAACAACCTCCTTCTCCACCACGACAAGAGAACGACAACATCAACAATCAAGAAGGCCAAGAAGAAGAACAAGATGAAGAAGATGTTCCACCAAGATCCAAGCAAAAGCTTTCACGAGTTCGAGCAAGAGTTGCTAAAGACCATCCCGTCGAGCAAATCTACAATGATATCCAAACCGGGAGAATCACTCTCTCTAAAACTTGTTTGGCTAACTTTTGTGAAAATTATTCATTCATCTCTAGCATTGAACCTATGAAGGTTAAAGAAGCTTTGGAGGACCCGGATTGGATAAACGCCATGCATGAAGAGCTACACAACTTCGAGAGAAATCAAGTTTGGACATTGGTTGAGAAGCCCAACAACAACCACAATAACATTGGTACCAAATGGGTGTTTCACAACAAGCAAGATGAATATGGACAAGTAGTTCGCAACAAAGCACGTCTCGTCGCCCAAGGCTACACTCAAGTTGATGGTGTGGACTATGGTGAGACATATGCCCCCGTTGCTAGACTTGAGTCCATTCACATCTTACTGGCCTATGCTAATCACCATGATATCACCTTGTACCAAATGGACATTAGAAGTGCTTTTTTAAATGGTGAAATAGAGGAGGAAGTTTATGTTAAGCAACCTCCTGGCTTTGTCAATACTAAGAAAGCTAATCATGTTTACAAACTTCACAAAGCTCTTTATGGTCTTAAACAAGCTCCTAGAGCGTGGTATAAATGCTTGACCAAGTTCCTTATTGAAAAAGGCTTTGAAATTGGAAAAATTGATTCTACTCGTTTTACTAAAAGGGTTAATGGAGAACTATTTGTGTGCCAAATCTATGTTGATGATATTATATGTCGGATAAGTTTGAGATGTCAATGATGAGTGAACTTAAATTCTTCCTCGGTTTGCAAATCAAGCAAACTAAGGAAGGTACATTTGTCTCTCAAACAAAGTACACCAAGGACTTATTCAAAAAGTTCAATATGCAAGAATGCAAAGGTATGACTACACCCATGCCTACTAGTGGACATCTTGACTTGACCAAAGATGGTGAACCGGTTGATCAAAAGGTTTACCGCTCCATGATTGGTTCATTGTTATATCTATGTGCTTCACGTCCTGATATTATGCTAAGTGTGTGCATGTGTGCATGATATCAAGCCGCTCCTAAAGAATGTCATCTTAAGGCCGTGAAAAGGATAGTGAGATACTTAATCCGTACACCAAACTTTGGCATTTGGTATCCTAAGAGGGCCTCTTTTAATCTTGTTGGCTACTCCGACTCGGACTATGCCGGTGACAAGGTTGATAGAAAGTCCACTTCGGGTACTTGTCAATTTCTTGGTAGATCTCTTGTGTCTTGGTCCTCCAAGAAACAAAACTTGGTATCCTTATCCACCGCCGAAGCGGAATACATTGCCGCTGGTTCATGTTGTGCTCAATTACTTTGGATGACCCAAATTCTTAAAGATTATGGGATATATGTGAAACATGTTCCATTGCTTTGTGACAATGAAAGTGCTATCAAGATTGCTCACAATCTCGTGCAACACTCTTGAACTAAGCATATTGAAGTTCGTCATCATTTCATTCAAGATCACGTTGCCAAAGGGGACATTATTCTTGAGCATGTTCGTACCGACAAGCAATTGGCGGATTTATTCACTAAACCACTTGATGAGAAAGTGTTTTGTAGGTTGAGAGGAGAATTGAACATCATTGATGCTTCCAACTTGGAGTAGGAACTCCAGTTGGATACATGCAAGACATGAGACTATGACTAATCCTTGATATTTCTCTTATGATGACAATCTTATGTCTTGGATATATTTGCACCTTGCATGTTATCTAACCCTTGTAGGTACTTGGATGAATCTAAATCTATGAGATTACAACTCACTCACATCTTGAGCAATCTCTACATCACCAATTAAGTCTCTACACAATGGTGGTTGAAGACAAGGAAGCACGAAACCCTTCAAACCTATCCTTTGACAAATTCTGTATTGAGTTTCATGATTGTCATTTTGGATACACAAGTGCTCTTCCTTGAAAAACTAACCCATGTAGGTAGATGAACTCAAATTCCAAGTGGTGCTCCCAACTCTTGATGAGCTACATCAACCTTGAGCAACCCACACAAGTTCAACTAGATGATCACGATCAACACCACAACCCAAGGTATGTTATTCCATCTTAGAGAAGCTTTACTCCAATACATGAGTCAAAGAAACTCAAGAAGATGCGAATACATCAAAATGCTTAAACGAAAAATGGTAACCTCATTTTGAGCTTAAACGAAGAGTATGACCTATGATCAAGTGTCCTCACTTGACTCCTAAGTCAATATACTCTAAGATAGGTGAAATTGTCGCCGACCAATTCTAGATGAAGTTCTCTTGTGTTCTTTTCTGTGCTCTTGCATTTATCTCATGCATTTTTGTTTCCCCTTTCAAAAAAAACTTCATCTAGATTTCTTTTCTTTTATTTCTGCTCTGCATTCCCTGCATCCAATTCCTTGCAAATCTTTCAGTTAATCCCTTGCAAATCCTTGTAAGATCTTACTTGTCTAGTGAGATGAGGTGAGAAGTGTTTTCTCATGAACTTCGTCCCACCGGTCTGTTGCCTTCGGTCCAACCGAAACCTTTCGGTGCAACCGAAGCGCATAAATCGGTGCCACCGATTTCACTATAGGAAAAACAACTTGCCACTTGTTCCTGCATTCTTTCTGATCCAGCTCCACACAATGATTCTTGTCCTCTACCAGCATCACATTTGGCTTGCTGTTGTGTTCTATGACTCTAGGACCAAACCCATTTGTGACAAAAATCCAGAAGAACCCTTCTTGGAAATTGATGTCAAAGGGGGAGAGAGAGATCACATCAAAGCTTAATCATTTCTATAGGGGGAGAGAATACTCAGAGAGAGAGAGACCCCAGATGCTTGGTGTTCAAGAGGAGAGAAGTCACATGTCTTTAAGAGGGTAAGGACATGTTCATATTTGATTGTTTGCATTAGCTCTGTTTCTTTTCTTTCCTCTGATTTCCTATTCCCTATCTTCTCCTAGTATCCCATGCTAGATTCAGGGGGATAAAGACATCTAAGGGAAGTAAATCTGGAAATACTGAACTCGTTGCACATCTTTACCTTTGGGGACATGTCTATATCCAATGGGGTACTCAGTACTCACTCTCTACATGTCATCCCAGTCTTGGTACTCTTGTGGTTTCTTTTGGTTTCTCTAGCTAGTAGGTGTATCTGTGTTATCTAACCTTGTTTACGCAGGTTCATTCCTTCCTAAGCCAACTTAAGACCACAAGGTAAGTATATGCATCATAGTCATGTATATGACGATTTCTTGCTGATGTACATACTGTATGCAAGAAGGACTCATGAGCATGAAGGTACATTTCCTATATTCACACCATTTGCTCTGATGCATATAGCCAAGATACATGTAACACATTGCTTACTCTGTCATGCTTGTGCATTCACATGCTCCTATATTTCATATTTACATGATTGCATACATGTAGGGGGGTCCTATGCATGTTACATGTCTTTCCAAAGCTTTACTTGTTATTCTCTATATCTTTATCTAAAGCTTTGATGTATGTTGTCATCAATTACCAGAAAGGGGGAGATTGAAAGCACAAGTGCTCCATGGGTGATTTTGGTAATTAATGTCAACATATCTCTTGTTGGACCAATACTTTTACCTAGTATGTTTCAGATAGGTTCAACAATGGAGTGGCCTAGACTAAAGGATGTGGAACCCCTTCAAAATGCTAAGGACAAAAGGATTGGCTCAAGCTCAAAGCACAAGACTCTACATTTTCCATTTTAGTGATCCAAGATCACATTGAGTCTATAGGAAAAGCCAATACTATTAAGAGGGGATGAGGTGTTGCTTAATGGCTTGCTTGCTCAAACTGCTTAGTGATATGCTCCAAAGCCCTCAAATACTTTCTCACATCCACATATGTCACAAAGCAAAAGTCAAACTTGGCCCTACCGAAGCTTTCTATCCGGCGCCATCGAGTTCAGATGACATAGTGTCACGCCCAATATGCGACCCTATCCAAAAGGAACTCGAAGGTCCCACCAAGGATAGACCCGCATATTGAAACGCTTTTGCAAGGTGGATATCATTACATCAACATTACATAATAGATAGGGATACATACAAGAGGCATACAATGCCACACGAATACAACATCAATTCATCATACATAAGAGCATCATCCGACTACGAATGAAACACAAACAGAAACTCAAACGACATCCACCCTGCTAGCCCAGGCTGCCAACCTGGAACCTATCCCCTGATCAAAGAAGAAGCAGAAGAAGAAACTCCAAGACAAGCAAACATCGCTCTCACGTCATGATCATCACATAACCTGTACCTGCAACTGTTGTTGTAGTAATCTGTGAGCCACGAGGACTCAGCAATCCCATTACCATGGGTATCAAGACTAGCAAAGCTTAAAGGGAAAGGAAGGGGTAAAGTGGTGAGGTTGTTGCAGCGACTAAGCATATATGGTGGCTAACATACGCAAATAAGAGCGAGAAGAGAAGCAAAGGAACGGTCGTGAAGCTAGCAATGATCAAGAAGTGATCCTGAACTCCTACTTACGCCAAACATAACCCAAAACCGTGTTCACTTCCCGGACTCCGCCGAAAAGAGACCATCACAGCTACACACACGGTTGATGCGTTTTACTTCAGATCTGGTGTCAAGTTATCTACAACCGGACATTAACAAATTCCCATCTTCCCATAACCGTGGGCACGGCTTTCGAAAGTTTATACCCTGCAGGGGTGTCCCAACTTAGCCCATGATAAGCTCTCGCGATCAACAAAGGATATACCTTCTCCCAGGAAGACCCGATCAGACTCGGAATCCCGGTTTACAAGACATTTCGACAATGGTAAAACAAGACCAGCAAGACCGCCCGATGCACCGACAATCTCGATAGGAGCTGCACATATCTCGTTCTCAGGGCAACACCGGATGAGATAGGCTACGAGTAAAACCAGACTTCGAGTTTCCCCGAGGTGGCCCCGCAGGCGGCTCGGTTCGGACCAACACTTAGACAAGCATTGGCCCGGGGGGGATAAAATAAAGATGACCCTCGGGTTGGCCGACCCAAGGGAAGGGTATAGGTGGTGGTGAGGAAAATGGTAAAACCAAGGTTGGGCCTTGCCGGAGGAGTTTTATTCAAAGCGAACTGTCAAGGGGGTCCCATAAATCACCCAACCGCGTAAGGAACGCAAAATCCAGGAACATAACACCGGTGTGACGGAAACTAGGGCGGCAAGAGTGGAACAAAACACCAGGCATAAGGCCGAGTCTTCCACCCTTTACCAAATATATAGATGCATTAATTAAATAAGAGGATATTGTGTTATCCCAACATAATCATGTCCACCATGGAGCAATCTTCAACTTCACCTACAACTAACAACGCTATAACAGGGGCTGAGCAAAGTGGTAACATAGCCAAGCAATGGTTTGCTAGGAAGGGTGTCAAAGGTTAGAGGTTCATGGAAATTTGGGAGGCTTGAAGAGCAAGTAATAGGTAGCGCAGCATAGCGATAGAACGAAGCAACTAGCATAGCAATGATAGTAGTGAGATCCAGGGTAGCGGTCATCTTGCCTGAAATCCCGCAAGGAAGAAGAACGAGTCCATGAAGAAGATCAAGCCACGAAGACGAACCAAGCATAGACGAACGAATCTTCACGATCGCAATGAAACGGGAACTATCGAGAAGAAGCACACAACATGGTAAACACGCCACACATGAACAAGGAATGATGCACAAACAAGCATGATGCAAGACAAGACTACATGAAGCTACTCATGGCAAGAGATGATGCAAACAAGAGCAACACATCAAGGCAAGTTTAAATGAGGCCGGAAACAACATATAAAAATTCCGGTAAGTCCTCATATGCAAGTTCCGAATTGGTCCAGATCTGAATAAACCTTATGTTCAAGTTGTTAAACAGCAAGTTAAGATGCAGCAAGATGATCTACACGAGATTCTAGTCAAGGTACATATAAAGTTCATTCAGTTCGGAGCTACGGCCTAGAAGATATGAGCAAAACAAGTTAAACATGGCATTGATGCAAAATGCATATAAACATCAAGCAAACACCTCAAAACAAGGATGCAACATGATAATATGAAGCTGCATGCAAAATCAAGCAAGTTTCATATGAAGCACACTCAAAACGGAGCAACGGTTCAACACATACACGCTATACAAGTTATAATAACAATCTGTCCAAAACAGCAACTAGGCATATTGCAAGCATAAAAACAACATGCTACAGGACCTCAACAAGAAAACAAAAGGCGTGGGCATGACGTACAGGTAAAGCATAACAATACATGAACACTGAGCTATCTCCAGAAATCACTAGAACATGCTCCAAAACACATGGCAAGATAGCAAATAATATCTGTTTCAGACTTTGCAGAAATAACATCAGGTTGCAATGTTTAGAGCTATCAAACAACATGTTACAGGAACTTATCATGGCAAACAAAGGCATGGAAGGATACTACTAAATGCATAGAACAAAATTCCTTTACTGACCATGAGCCATAAAGGATCAGAAAATATGATGGCACCCATGTAAACATAGCAAGTTATATGACAGATTCAAACATGACAGGAACAACGATAAGTAGGCATGTTTGTGAGCTTGTACCACTCAACACAGAGCAATACATGGCATGAAAAGGCAACCAACAGTAAGAAGATATGTTTATGAAGCTAAGCATTGCAAGAGAAAGTTCATAGGGTGCATGGATCACTAACAAAACACATGGCACAAACTGAACTTAATGTTAACAGGCTGACAGCAACATCATTTAGTAACTTTGGAGCATGATAACAACAATCTACAGCAAGCCATAAATGCAACCAGGGGCATGGATGGATAGAGCATGACATGTATAACAAAACATCCTTAGTGAACGTCTCCAGATTATGCATAGAACGACTTGTAGCAGCAGGTTTACATAGCATCACAAAATAACAGATTCAGCCTAGCAAAACAGTAACAGCAAGTAAACTACTTCACGAGCTCGATTCACTCACCACAAGTCATTGCATGACAAGATAAGCATAGCATCAGCAAGAAGACATGTTTATGAAACTAACCAAGGCAAGAACAAGTTCATAGCATGCAAGGATGAACTACAACAACCTTGGCAAAATTGAATAACATGTAAACAATCTGCCAGGAAACATTTTATAGCAAAAGTAGAGCAAGAAAATGACATGCTAGACTACTCCATAATTGCAAACAGGGGCATGAATGTATAGAGAATAACCATATGTTCAAATCATCCTTACTGAAGTATCTCAAAATATGCTTGGATCTCTGTAGCATCAAGTTTACATGGCATAAAAATAATAGCAGAACAGGGACTGAAATCAGCAACATCACGAAGCCTAGTTTACATGCTTGTTCTAGTCACCACATTGATAAAAAAATACATGGCATACACCCCTGTAAATATGGCATGGCATAGTTCAAAACACATGTAGGACTCATGCTCATAGGATGCACACATCAAACATGGCAAAAATGACAAATGAGCCTGTTCTATTAATAGACAGCAGACAACATTATATAGCACTCTTGCAACAATTATTCGGGCATCAATATGGACTCAAATGAACATGATGCAATGGAATGAAATGAATAGCATCTCACAGCGAACAATTTGATATATAATACGCATGAAACAGAGCAGTATGCATGGAGATATGATGCGATGAACAGGGGCTAAAAATATGCAATAAATCAGGGACAGTGATTTTCAGGGTCAACCTTCATGGACTGGATCTGGATCCGGATCGGGCGCGGATCGAGGCGGGGCCGGGCTCGCCAGAGCTGGGTGCCGGAGTGGAAGGAGACGACGGTGCAGCGAGATCCGGCGGAGGGGGCCGGTTCGGATGGGCTCTGGGGGCCGGCAGCGCACCACGTGGCGGCCTCCGATTGGCGCGGGGAGCAACGGCGGACATTTCCGGTCCAGATCGGACGTCTCCGGCGGGCGAGAGGAGCGGGGCTAGGGTTTCAGAGGGATTCATCCGCGAATTTCGGGGGAGGGCACCTATTTATAGATTTTGGGAGCTAGGAGAGTCCAAATGAGGCACGGTTTTCGCCCACACGATCGTGATCGAACGACCGAGAGCATGGACGGGGTTTGCTGGGTTTTGGGCCACTTTGGAGGGGTGTTGGGCTGCAAGACGAAAGGGGCTTTTGCGGTTACCCTGTTAACCGTTGGAGTATCAAACGGACTCCAAATGGCACGAAACTTGACAGGCGGTCTACTGGCGCTATACCAAGGCCACTTGGCAAACCTCGGGCCATTCCGAGAAATTTTGACACCCACTCACAACGAGAGACAAAAGGGGGACGCCGGAGGACATAGGAGTGCCGGATTGCAAAATGGACAGCGGGGAAAATGCTCGGATGCATGAGACGAACACGTATGCAAAATGAGATGCACATGATGACATGATAAGATGCAACACACAAGCAAATGACATGGCAATGACGACGAATAACTGGCAGACACCTGGCACATCGAATCCGGGGCGTTAAACATAGCCACTGCCATAAACCCTAGTCTTTTCGGTCTCACCAATAGGGATCTTGGTCTCACCGAGATGGGATTGTAATCTCTCTGTTGTCCTTCGTAACATTTTGGTCAAACTGAGATAAGCGATTGGTCCCACCAAGATTGCAATGCAAACTCTCTGTTTCCCTTTCATACCGTTTCGGTCCTACCGAGATGAGCGAATCAGTCCCAGCGAGTTTGCCTGACCAACCCTCTGTGTGTCCATTACGAAAATCGGTCTCACCAAGTTTGTGTAATCGGTCTCACCGAGATTACGTTATGCCCTAACCCTAACCATATCGGTCCCACCGAGTTGACATGTCGGTCCCACCGAAAATCCTAACGGTCACATTATTTACTAAATTTGTCCGACCGAGTTTCACGATTTGGTCCCATCGAGTTTGGTAAGTTGTGTGTAACGGTTGGATTTTGTGTGGAGGCTATATATACCCCTCCACCCACTCTTCATTCGTGGAGAGAGCCATCAGAACATGCCTACACTTCCAACATACATTTTCTGAGAGAGAACCACCTACACTTGTTTTGAGGTCAAGATATTCCATTCCTACCACATAAATCTTGATCTCTAGCGTTCCCGAAGTTGCTTTCCACTCAAATATTCTTTCCACCAAATCCAAATCATGTGAGAGAGAGTTGAGTGTTGGGGAGACTATCATTTGAAGCACAAGAGCAAGGATTTCATCATCAATGCACCATTTGTTACTTCTTGGAGAGTTGTGTTTCCTAGATTGGCTAGGTGTCACCTGGGAGCCTCCGTCAAGATTGTGGAGTTGAACCAAGGAGTTTGTAAGGGCAAGGAGATCGCCTACTTCATGAAGATCTAACCTAGTGAGGCAAGTCCTTCGTGGGCGACGGCCATGGTGGGATAGACAAGGTTGCTTCTTCATGGACCCTTTATGGGTGGAGCCCTCCGTGGACTCGCGCAACCGTTACCCTTCGTGGGTTGAAGTCTCCATCAACGTGGATGTACTATAGCACCACCTATCGGAACCACGGCTAAAAAATCTCCGTGTCTCCAAATTGCGTTTGCACACTCCAATCCCATCCCTTTACATTCTTGCAATTTGCATGCTTTACTTTCCGCTGCTCATATACTCTTTGCATGCTTGCTTGATATGTATTGTGAATGTTAAACTTGTGCCAAAACTCCACTTCAACTTAAAGAAATTAAAAACTGCAACTATTCTTGCTTAGAGTCTATTCACCCCCCCCCCCTCTAGACACCTCTTCTAGATCCTTTCACTTGTTCAGATCTGTGAAATCTATGCAAAGTCTCCATTTCCCATTAGCCTTGCGCACCACCACTGGATTTTCTAACCACGTTGGATGCAATACCCCTATGACCAAACCAGCTGCCTCAAGTTCCTTTATTCCTCGGCAATAAAATGTTGCCACTCCAAAGCTTGCTTTCAGACCTTCTGCTTGACGGATCGGGCATGTGGGCAGATAGCATGGTGGTGCTCGATTACCACCCTGGGAACACCGGGGATGTCAGATGGTTGACATGCAAACACATCGACATTCGCCCGCAGGATGGCAACGAGCGTGCTTTCCTATTTGTCGTCGAGGGTGGCACTGACAGTAAATGTGCCATCGGCGCTAGCCATCCCTACCGAGACCTTCTTCACAGCGGGTGCATCAGCTTTGGATCTCTTGCTATTGGAACTCTCCGGCAAGTCGTCAACAGGCGCAGCGCACTCTAATGAGGTACGCTTCCCAAATTCCTTGTTGGCATCCATGCTAGCTTTGTTCTTTTTCTTGCTTTCCTTGGCGGGAGCAGTGGTTTCCGCGGCCTCTGCAGTGACTGCTTCCCGATACATCTTGTCCACGCATATGATTGCGTCTTTCTTGTTCAATGGAATGGAAATGATGCCCATTGGCCCTGACATCTTCAGAGTGTTGTTGGCATAGTGGGATGCCGCCATGAATTTAGCCAGGGCTGGATGACCCAGGATTTCGTTGTATGACAGAGAGAGGTTAACCACATCAAACATGATCTTCTCAGTCTGGTAGTTTAACTCCCATCGAATGTCACGACAGTGTGATCTTCCCCTTAGGACGACTCCTGCCGGGGTTGATCCCTTGAAACATACCAGTAACCTTGTGCTCTTCTTCTGCTATCTGGAGTTTGCTGATGACCTTTGGAGAAATCAGATTCAACCCGGCCCCACCGTCAACCAACATCTTTGTGACCTTGAGGTTGTGGATTATTGGTGAAACCAACAATGGCAAGCACCCTACCGCGGTGGTGCGGTCAGGGTGATCCCCTTCATCGAATATGATGGGCGTGCGAGACCACTTGAGCGGCTTCCGAGAATCCGTCGTTGGCTCCATGTCATTGACTTATGTGCCTAGTGTTTAAGTTGGCAGTGAGAGGAGTGCAAAGATGCTCCCCCGTCAATGCATAGGGCGTGAGTGGCTTTCTAGAACTCCTGCTCGTTGCTTTCCTCTTCATCACCTTCATCACTCTCGTCATCACAATCCTTCTTCTCACAGCCTCTAGCGGGCTTCCCTTGATACTAAGGAGCCTCGTCGGGACGACCTGCTCTGCCTCCTCGGCCCTTTCCGCCAAGGCCATCTTGGTCTTTCTCCTTGTCACGCTTCTTGTACTCAGCCCTCTGCTTCTTGACGAGTTGGTCAACCTGATGACACTCCTGAAGATCATGGCCTTTGGTCCGATGGATCTTGCAGTACGGCCCATCGCCCTTCCCAGCCTTCTCAGCAGCCGCGGCTTCCTGGCAATCAGTGCACGCGGCAACTTCCTTGCCGGGAACCTCAACCTTGGCCTTCTTGCCGGTACTATGTGCGTTCAATCCTTCAATGGTCATCACTGCTTTGTCCTTGTGCTTCTTATTGCGCTTCTTGTTCTTCTTCTTCTGATTGGTGGCATCTCGTCATCCTCCGAGCCGATGTTGATGCCATCTTCTTCACCGGGGAGTCGCCCCCTCTTCTACCCGAGCACACTTCTCTACCAGAGTGTACAGCTCATTCACAGTCTTGGGCAACCGAACGTTCATTTTAGAACGTATCTGGCATTTGCACACATTTGACTGGAATGCAACTATCACAACTGCTGGGTGGATATCTGGGATGTTCCTGTGCACTCGGTTGAATCTTTGCATATACTTTTGCAGACTTCCTCCTTCCTTCTGCGGGAGGAGCTGTAAGCCGCTGGGCCACCCTGGTTGTTGATGGCCTCCCATGAAGGCGCATCAGCCAAGAACTCACATTTGGCTAGAGTTCCAAAGGGAACTAGTTGGCGAACACCTTCTCATCTCTTCCCCCGACAGCTTGAACAGTGATGGTGTAGTTGCTCAAGAACTCTGCTGGGTTTAGTCTCCCATTGTACTTCTCTGGTATTTCTGGCTTGAACATGCGAGATGATGGCCAACGGACTTGCCGCAACTCGTGAGTGAAGGCGGGGCATCCAACCTCGAAAGGCAGGTACCCTCCTTCACCGGGTGTGGGCTCGTCGATGTCGGGGCCATTGCACCTATGAGACTAGCGGCGGGTGTCGCGGCGTCGTTCGATGGTGACAAGCGTGTCTTCCCTTTGTCGGCCTTCTAGGACTCATTGCTGGTCTCGACGTGCTCGAGGGTCAGATGAAACCATCGATACATCATCGGGTTATTGGTCGCATGGCTTTGTCTATGGCCCCTGTGCTGGCTGCCGCGGAGGGGATTGCATCATGGGGGTGGCCCTTCGGTACGGCCAGCGGCTCGGGCCATTGTCGCCGCCCGTGGAGGCAGTGACGGACCTGCTCGCTATGATCCTCCTGTCTCAGCGAAACCAATCGTGCTTTGAATGGTGGCTATCCAATCATCCATCTGATCGGCTGCCGGCGGGAATCTCAACAGCAGTTGGGCCCGTGCCATGGCCTCCGGAGCAGTGCTTGGCATGGTGACGATGTAAACCGTAACGTCGTCTGGCTCCTGACGGTGTCGGTTCTGGCAGTGCCATGTTCTCATCGTCGTGAGACAGTCGCCAGGGTGGCGTGGTGATGAGGTGGAGGCGCTTGGGGATCGGCGGCCTACGTTCGGCACATTGGCTGGATCAGCTCGCCCTGGGGGTGGCGCATGCCCTGCGGCCGCGCCCGCAGCCGGGGAGGCTGGAGAGTTGTGGTTTGCCCCAGAATGAGTGCCACCGCTGCGGCTGTGTCCTTCGGTGGGGAGAAGAGGTATAGAGCAAATGATCTCTCCACCCGCACCTTGTGGAGCGTGGCCGCTGGGATGCTGCTGGCACTTTCCTTCTCTGGTGCCGCATGCTCCCGTTTCGGCCGCTGTGAGGTGGTGACGACGCCACCTGCGCCGGCCACGTCCCCCACAGCGTCCATGTCCCCGTGTGTCCCCGTAGCACCCGCGGCATCGGCGGTCGCGTGCAACGGGGCCAGAGGTGGACGGGTGAGCTGTAGCATCGGGCTTCTTCTTGGGCACCATGAATGATGAAGCCGTCGATGAAGAAGACGATAATGAAGATGACGCGCTGCGTACGCTTCTCTGGTTTGCGCAAGCTCTCCCCCCACCCAGCGCACAAAAGGTGTCATGGGAAACCGCGGCCACCTAACGGGCCATCAGCCCCTTTGGGGTTCTTCAGGGGGAGGGCACATTGCACGAAGAGCGGAGAGCGTAGCACAGCACAACAGAGATCACACGGGCAGTTTTACCCAGGTTCAGGCCGCATCGAGGCATAAAACCCTACTCCTACTTTGGTGGATTGATGAGGGGACCGTAGTGGACATGCAGCGCTCTATCCCGGCAAGGATGCCTTGGGGCGAGAGAAACTACGCGCGTATGAGTGTACAAGGGTCCGAATCATTTCTATGGTTGCCATGGCCCTCCTTTTATAGGTCAAGGGGTCACCACAATGGCAAATCAGTCATTGTGTACTGATTAGATAGCAAACTGTGCTATCATACCTAACTCTGCAGGTAGGACAGGGCACATTAAAAGCGCCGCTTAGTGTCACATCATAGCGCAGCCCGGCAAGCTTTGCGGGGCCGTTCGGCCACCTTCTCGCCTGCCTGCGTGACATGTCTCTAGACGGGTGTCATCTGGAGGTAATTTCCTTAGGAAGTGGCTGTGATGCACCAAATGACAGCCACCTAGCTACTTGGGGGCAAGACACCGCACCGATTGGTGACTTGGGTTGCTGTGAAGTGGAGCCTTGGCGGGGGAGCCCGCCTTCATCATGCCCGACAGGCCTGCCGGGGCGGTCTTGAGACTTATCTTCGGGGTAACCTCAACCTCGCAAGGCTCGCCTGCCCGGCAAGGGAGGTTTTTCCTTAGTGGTGTCTTGTTCATTTAGCTTGACTTTGTCTTCTTGATCTGCCCTTTGGCTTCTCAAAGAGTTGATCTCTTCTTGCTTGGTCTAGACTTGGACATTGCAACCTTGCTCCCAAGTCTGTGTACAGTTTGGGCAACACACCTCGGGTTGGTTGCACCGACAATATATAAGCATTCCTAGGACGATCAGCCAAGAGACTGGTCACTAGGAAGCAAGGTACCCCGCTAAAAAAGAAGAAGAAATCGAGGTGTTTCATCAAGCCAGCTCTCGGTCACATTCAAAGTGCAGCAAGCACGATTCACACAAAGATGCACCGCAAGGTTAGCTAGCCTGTTTACAAGCTGAATAACAAAAAAAGAGAAAATATTACTGAGCGCTCCTATTTCTAATAGGATAGGAGCCAGGATTAAGCGAGAATTGTGGCGAGTGTTCCATGCAATCAACTTCCATTATCACATGTGAGAACCCTCGAAGAGAACCAAATGTGTTGAAGATTGCTTTATCACAGATTACAATAAAATAAGAGTGCAGATGCTCCACCATGCGGTTCCTAGTAGTACATACATGTATAGTAGTACTAGTAGTACTACGTAATACTAGTACTCGGGTAGTAAACTTTGCGCTTGGCTGTTCGCCTCTTCGGGAAGTCGAACAATATTGGTACTAGTATAGTGTATGCTTCTACCAATCTGACACTGAATTAACTGTTGCACGTCCACCGCCTGAGCAAGGGAGAGCTTACATTGGTCAAAAGTTTCTCCTTGTCCTGCGAGCCATCGTGCGCAAGCTTCTCCCGTCCTACAAACTTCTCCTCGTTCATCAAGTTGACGGGAGACAACAAAGTATAGCTAGTATTTCCTATTAATATGACTTAATTTTAAACGAGATAAATACATTGTCTATCACTGTATATTTTTAAAAATACAGTCAGTGGACTTCATAATACGCTCATTGCATTGAATATGTACATTTTCCAGTGTTTATACGGTCACTAGCTCACCCTGGCTGAGTATGTGTGTGCATGCCCGTGTAGGTTGAGCACTTGAGCATGACCGTGTGTGTTCCGTCATGTGCTCGGACATGCATGCATTAGGGCGTCATGTGCGTTTTTGCATCCATGTGTACGTGTGACTGTTGCATGCATGCACGAGGTTGTAGTCCCTCACATTCACATGTCATAAGTCAATGCTTTGTCAAAATTTTGCATGCAAGGTTTAATCATTCATTGTTCAGCATGCATTCCCAATATTAATACATTGGTAAAGACAATTTCTTGAGGAAAATGAGCCCATGAATTGAGTACAAAGGGGACCAATAAGCCAGGACGGAGGGAGTACTAGTAGTGAACCGGAAGGAGTGAGTAGGTACTAGTAGTACGTAACAACATGCAGTAACAAAATTCCTCTATGCGCATATTGTCTACGTATCATGCAAGAAAATAGAGATAAATACAATTGAGACTCAGGAACGGTCATACACGTAGGGGGAGTACGTGTAGGGGGCACTCAGGAGCAGACAAATCATACAATAAGTTAGTCGGACGAAGCAACCATCATTTCACTCTTCAATGACACGTACGCAATATAAATTGGTTGATATGGAGAGAGAAATAAAACCGATCCACTATATATACACTAGCAGGAGCCTAAGCTACAAGCTTGCTTGCTTGGGTTGCTCTTTTCACAAGCATAGAACGACGGTGGCCACATCGCTGGTCATAGATCCGGCCTGATCCCGCTGCTGGGGGAAGGGGAAGATGTTCTGTGTATACGCGGTTGACAATGGCGAGGGAGAAAACCCACTGTCGGTGCGCCCCAATCGAGGGTCCCCATGGTATGCGCTGATGCCGCCTCCCAAACGCCCTTCTAGCTATACCCGGACATCCTAGGTACTACTTTCTTTTGGAGCCGGCTTGCTCCACTACCGCAGCTCCCCACGTAGATCCATCCCGACGTGGATCTTTCTCTACTTCTACTGGCTTCTATTTATGATGAGTTTATCTCTCATGAACTAGTGCCACTACTATTATTCTAATCAAACTTCTTCAATATCTTTGCCAACAGGGATGCTCGGCTTGATTTTAATGGAACTGCACAAAAGCATCGTATGATCCAAGGGTGCCATGCTTCTTTCCTTCGACAGGTTCTACCTAGCCAAGAAATTAAATCCTATTTAGGGTTTAGGGTTTACACGTAGACCCCATAAATATTTTTTTGTACACCCTCTCACAACTTTTGTCTTTAGTTGTGAAGTAAATATTGGCTATGATCGGTGAATCATTGAGATGCATCAGCATGCGTGTTAGTTTTCTTTGTATTTGATGGAATGTTGTAACAGGGCAACCTTGGAGTCAAGATACACTAGCAAGATGCCCATGCGTTGCATGGAACATCAAGATGCATTTGTATGAGTAGTTTATCTTGTGGGAGAAAAGTATAAATGAGGGAAGGCCTTATTCGCAAATGTGGAGAGGGGTGTGGGTATGTTTTTGCAAAATTGCCATAGTTTCCTTCCTATCCGTTAGATATAAATCGGACGGCCTATATTGCAGGATGGCAGGCACACCATCATCACCAACTCTGTTTTTTATAAGAGTAGATATACATGAAACAAAATCATAAAGCTTCGCACTCCCTCCGGTCCTTTTTTGTATGCGTATAAGGCTACTCATAGTGGGGAGTATCATATACTAGTATCATGCATAAATTACACAGGGGGTGAAGGTAGTATGCGAGAATGTTTGGTGGGTCAAAATTTACTACTATGCAAAGAAAAAAGGACCGGAGGTGTCGCACGATGATGTCCAAGGAATATGGTGATAGTGGGAGGTGGGCCATGTAGTCACTGGGCTGCCGTGTTTTGTACTCCTCTAGTGTAAGAGTGGAGAAAGTGAGTTTGATCACAGAATAAATAAATAAGAGTGCAAGCGCTCTACGATGCTCTACCACCATAGTAATAGTGACAAATGAGTCGCCAAATCACATAAACCCAATATACTTATTGGACGAAGAAGCAAACCATCACTCTATATCTCTCATGTAATACATTATTCTTTCGGAAACCAACATTTTGTTTCGTTGGATCACGCCATCGAGCAAAACCAACATTTAAATCTTGTCTGTCATGTTCGTGTCTTACCCTCATCCACGGCTCCATCCCCACACGGTCGCTCGGCATGCCACTCACCACAAACCGAGTATACGATAACTTTCCCGCCTGCTTGTCGATGGATCGCGCCATGGCATACTAGCACTACTGGAAGAGATTGATGAGGAGGGGGAGGACAGCTAGCTGTAGCACGGACTCCCAAGAACTTTTTGCATGCATGTTGTGGTCGGCCGTGGCGACGTTTGAACGCGGAGTAGTCACGTGCACCGGGAAGCGGCGTAGGCGGCGCTCTCTCGGCCGGCACGCCGCTTCAATGCTAGCACCACTGAGAGGTCACGTCTGCTTTGGCCAGGCATGAATGTGGCACTAACCGTTTCAGGTGGGAAGCACGTGTGGGTGATGAAGAGGGTTCAAGTTGGCCAGGGCGGTCAAGAACGGGCGTGGCAATGGTCCGGACGCCCGCAAACAAGAGATGTTGTACATAAATATTGCTGTGTATATGATTAATAACATAAATAATGTGCCAGTTGGACAAATATGATTGGAGATGGAGATGGAATTTTACGTAAACATGGATGTGCCTGTCTATGTCTATGTGTGTGTGCGCGACGACTCTCGCGACTACTCGTACACACCATTGATGTCTCGTTCTCCCTACACACACAAACTTAGTACCGGCTCATTTTGTTCCTAGGATAGGAATATCATACGAGTGGGAAACAATATGAAGTGATATAAATGGAGTACGACGTACAAGAAGAAATGTACACGCACTCACTCTGCCTCTGAGATACCCGCGAGTACACAATGGAGCACATTTGTGCATGAAGAGGTGGCTTACGTACGTAATAATTTGACCCTTTAATTTGTTCATCTAATATTGGAGGGTCGGGGACCACATATGAGCGATACAAACTGCCACCTGGAAGCGGGGGCGTGTTATTGATCGACTTTTCTTTATTGGTACATTAAAAAAGATTTGTCCGCCATTTTTTGTTTCTTTTTTTCCGGGAACGCGTGTATTCTATTTAAAACCACCCCTATGGAGAGATTATTTTACTCCATTGTATGTATAGCCTCTTGTTTGATAGGGTTTCTCGCGTCTCGCTCCCTCACCCTCTCCATATCTAAACAAGATGACAGTTTCCACTCTATCTCTCTCCTCATCGGTGGTCACATATCCGGCTGGATCCCATTCCCGCAGGAGGTGAGGAGGTCCAGCGTGGACGTTGTCGCCGTCGGCGATGGAGGAAGCCGATGCGCACCATCCTTTCTAAGCCGGCGCCGGCGTGGACGAAGGTCCTACACACCCTTGTTCGGTGCCATCGTGTGGGCAGATCCCGCCCGCCTAATCCACATCTCGCCCACCTGAGCTATAACTTCTTTTGGATTTCATGCTTCGTTGTACTCTGCATGCGGGTTTTCTTCTGTACCACTACTCTCCGGCTCCCCATGTATAGTAGCTAGGGTTCGTCGGCTGGTCCAACGTCACCTATTTTTTACTATTATAGAGGAAATGCCACTCCAAAAGTTGTCCAAGTTTATCATTTATGCATTAGTGGAGGTATACATGCTTTTTTCGACAAAAAGTACATGGTGGTTGTGCGGTCATTGTCCATATGCTTGTATTGTTGCTACTAATCTAAAACTATCACTGGTAAAATGAAGCAATGGCCATGTAGAGGTGTTGACAATTAAGATTCCATTAAAAATCTTGTTCCACTGCTAAAACAAAGTAACGACACTACTTAATTATCATTTTTTTTATATTTTTGCAAACAGGGATGCGTATCTCCATACTCGGGCATGTCTTCCACAATTTTTAGTTTAACTGCACAAAATTGTATGGCCAATGTTGCTCAGTTCTTCCTTTCTCAAGCTTGATTACCGAGAAGAAACAAAGCACAGTGAGGATTATCAAACTTCATTGGTGCCTGACCCAAACATGATGCCAAAACTGATGATGCGTCACACCACGATGAGCTATCAATGCTCATGGTTGCGTCTCATGGTTGCATCGGCTGGTGAAGCTGATCGATGTTCAGTGAAGAACGGGTTGTCTTCCATTAGTGCTCTTTGCTTGTTACCACAAAGACGATATCCATCACCAGTTCATCTTGGAGCGGTCATTTACGTTGGTGCATTTTATCACACAATTGGATATGAACCAAATGTTTCCTCGAAGAAGCATCGATGTTGGTACTAAGAGCAAAAGTTTTGTATTGATTTCTAAGCCTTCTCACAACTTTGTCTTCGGCTACCCTGTAATTTTATTTCACCAGCTTTTAACTAAACATGTGGTCTGACTTTGATTAAAAATATGGTGTGTTCTAAAAACCCGGATGGAGGTAGTGCCCCTTCATTTTTATTTACTCTGCGTATTAGATTTGAGTGAAGTCCAACTTTAACACAACAAACCATAATACTGAGAGAGGGCAAACTATACATAAATTTCTTTATTTGCACACACTCTCACACCTTTCCGATAATTTGGCGCATGTGTGGTTGTTCACCTAACGGAGGGTAGTGTACCACACATGAACGACAGGAAGTGCGACCAAGACGTGTGGATCGTTACTTGATCGTAGTTTTCTTCAGTGGTGCGTTAAATAAAGAGTTTCGTTTCGTACACAAGTTAAAACGATTGTTATGGAGAGAAAATAAAACCACTCCACTATATTAGTACTATATAAGCTGGAGCCTCAGCGCTTGTTCGCTAGGGTTTGCACTCTTCACACTCTCGGTGCACTACATATATATATATACACGCTGGAGGCTCAATGTTCCTTTGCTAGGGTTTGCTCTATTCACAATCTCTCACCCTCTTGATCAGATCTAAATAAGACTGCATCTCTCTCTACCCCTCACAGCTGGTGAAGGAGTCGTCCGGATCCCGTCGCATTGGGAAGGGGAGGAGGTGCAGTGTTCACTCTCTCACCTTCGGTGAGTGAGGCAATCCACTACCGACTATGTTGTTCTCTTTCACCCAGTGCCTGTGCGGGAGGGCCTCCAACCCTTTCTTCCTTGCTATTGCATGTAGTGTGGGCAGATCCGGCCTCCCGCTGCACGCCTATACATGCCAATGACCCTAAGGTATAACTTTGTTTGAAACTATGATTGCTCTAGCATTCAGATTTGTTTCAATTCTGTAGTCAAATCTAGGTCTTGGTTCAAAGAGGAAAGAAGGGAGGGTGGGTGGAGCATGAATCTAGGACGTGGTTCAATGAGGAAAGGAGGGAGGGAAAGTAGTATAGACTAGCTATCCAGCCGCTTTGTTAGTCGAAAAGGGAAAAAGGGGGTAACCCAGTACACACGTCTGCAAGGAACCGATCTCTTTGAGGAAAAAGGAAAGAAACCGGGGGATCGGGTAGTTTGTGCAGGACTAGATTTGTTTCCCTCACATAGGAAAAAGGTTCAAAGAGAACACATATATGCCACTTGGCAACATACTCTGCATCACCCATTTATATGTGTGGATGCACATGGTGCTGGCATGTCCCATGTCCCATACAACTATTTTGATGTTGTTAATCTAATAATGTCGCTGGAAAATTGAAGCAATGCCACTGTTAAAAGTAAAACATTTTTAACGAATGTTGTTTTAAGAGAATGTCTCTGTTAATATGAGTCAATGCAACCATTTTAGAAATGCTATTGTCCTACTTTGTTTTCCATCAAGATAAGGTAGATGCTACTTTTTGTCGCCGTATGTTTCATCCTCCTTTATTGTCCAGTAGTTGTTTCCTTTTTTGCCTCTACTAAAATAGGGATATCTATTCAACTTGTTGCTATAGTGAACTTAAATGTCACACCAGCGACTTTGCTTGATTTGGTTCAACTACACAAAACGAGATTGGATTTCCTATTCGTGTTGGCAAATACGTAGATGATCTTGATTGCATCATGAAAGGTCGGTGCAGGCCTTCATCCACATGATCGTGCAGTATGCTTTGAGATGTTGTGCAACTTGTATTGGTAATATTTTAAATAAATGTTGAAGTGAAGTTATTGAATTGCTGTCTTTTCCCATTAAGTGAACAAAAATGGGACCAACCTAGACATGTTGCTTGTTGCTTTGTTACAACAAACTCTGCATCACCCCCTTTATATGTAGATGGAAACACATGGTGTTGTTGCGCCCACTCTCCCCTAGAATTGTTTATGCTTTTTGTTAATCTAATGCCACTAGTAAAATTAAGCAATGCCACTAATTAACTATTGAATCTTAGTTCAAAACAGCAACACTTGTTAAGGATCGGCGGGGGTACCATTTCTGTTAGGGATCGGACGGAGTACATGTTTAAGAAATGTATTGTTGAGATAATTTCACTGTTACTATATATCAGTTACAGTGTTTTACAAGTGGTACTATCCTGCTTTGTAGTTCTCTCTACATGTTTAACCAAGGTATTGTTAAGATAACGTCTCTATTAATATGAATCAATTGCATTGTTTTAGGAATGGTACTTTTCTGCTTTGTCATTCTTTATACATGCTAAAACAAGGTATTGCTAAGATAATGTCTCGGTTAATATGAATGAATCACACTGCTTGAGAATTGCTACTCTCCTGCTTTGTTTCCCATTAAGATAAGGTAGATGTTTTTTCTTCTGGGATTATAATGTTGGAGAACATAGTAATTTCAAAAAAATTCCTACGCACACGCAAGATCATGGTGATGCATAGCAACGAGAGGGGAGATTGTGTCCACGTACCCTCGTAGACCGAAAGCGGAAGCGTTACAACAACGCGGTTGATGTAGTCGTACGTCTTCACAGCCCGACCGATCAAGCACCAAAACTACGGCGCCTCCGAGTTCTAGCACACATTCAGCTCGATGACGTCCCTCGAACTCTGATCCAGCCGAGTGTCGAGGGAGAGTTCCGTCAGCACGACGGCGTGGTGACGATCTTGTTGTTCTACCGTCGCAGGGCTTCACCTAAGCACCGCTACAATATTATCGAGGAGGACTATGGTGGAGGGGGGCACCGCACAATGCTAAGAGATCAAGAGATCAATTATTGTTGTGTCTATGGGTGCCCCCCTGCCCCCATATATAAAGGAGCCAAGGGGGAGGGGCGGTCGGCCAAGGAGGGGCGCGCCAAGGGGGGGAATCCTACTCCAAGTAGGATTCCCCCCTCTTTCCTAGTCCAAGTAGGAGAGGGGAAGGAAGGGAAGGAGAAGGAGAAGGAAGGAGAGGGAGGAAAAGGAGGAAAGGCGGGCCGGCCCCCTAGTCCAATTCGGTTTGGGCTAGGGGGGCGCACGCCCTGCCTCCTCTCTTCCACCACTTGGCCCATGAGGCCCATTGCTTCTTCCTCGTATTCCCGTAACTCCCCGGTACCCCCGAAAATACCCGAATCACTTGGAACCCTTCCGATGTCTGAATATAGTCGTCCAATATATTGATCTTTACGTCTCGACCATTTTGAGACTCCTCGTCATGTCCCCGATCTCATCCGGGACTCCGAACACCTTCGGTACATCAAAACTCATAAACTCATAATAAAACTGTCATCGAAACCTTAAGCGTGCGGACCCTACGGGTTCCAGAACTATGTAGACATGACCGAGACACGTTTCCGGTCAATAACCAATAGCGGAACCTGGAGCTCATATTGGCTCCTACATATTCTACGAAGATCTTTATCGGTCAAACCGCATAACAACATACATTGTTCCCTTTGTCATCAGTATGTTACTTGCCCGAGATTCGATCGTCGGTATCTCAATACCTAGTTCAATCTCGTTACCGGCAAGTCTGTTTACTCGTTACGTAATGCTAGGAAACACAACCATCTTTGATCAACAAGCTAGTCAAGTAGAGGCATACTAGTGACACTATGTTTGTCTATGTAGTCACACTTGTATTATGTTTCCGGTTAATACAATTCTAGCATGAATAATAAACATTTATCATGAAATAAGGAAATAAATAATAACTTTATTATTGCCTCTAGGGCATATTTCCTTCATATAAGTCATCAACCATTATTTCTCAGTAATTGTTTCCTTTATACCTATTTTTGCATACAGGGATATCGAAACTTCTGCTCGGTTCTATTTCGACTTTGATTTTAGTTGTGAAAGTGCTAGTTATCGACTAGAGGGGGGTGAATAGGCGATTTTTATGAAAGTCTTCAAAACATGAAAGTTTCAAAGACAAACAGGAAAACTAGACCTGTAAACATGCAGCGGAAGATGAACTACACTAGACAAGCCATAGTCAAACAAGTATGAAGCTAAAGCATGATGACTGATAGCAGCTAGGTAGTAGGATCAGGATGGAAGATAGTATGAAGCCAATCAGAACAAGTAGTCACATAGTGAAGTCAAACAGGCAGAGCAATCAGGCAATGACTTCACAAAGACAAACTGTAAGTAAGGAGAGTAAGAGATAGAACCAGTGTGTGTGAAGACAAGGATTTGTTCGGCCAGTTCCAGTTGCTGTGACAACTGTACGTCTGGTTAGGGAGGCTGAGATTGAACTCAGAAGACCGTGTCTTCACCGTATTCCCCTTGAGCTAAGGACACACAGTCCCCGCCCAATCACTCTGGTAAGTCTTCAAGGTAGACTTCCAAACCTTCACAGACTTCGTTCACCGGCAATCCACAATTACTCTTTGATGCTCAGAACACGATGCCTAACTGGCTGGAGGATTCACAGTCCTCAAGTGTAACAAGTCTTCAGATCATGCGGACAGAAAGACTTCAGTGATGCCAAACACTCTTTGGGCTCTGGGTGTTTTGGGCTTTGTCCTCACAAGGATTTCTCTCTCAAACTCTTCGGAGGTGGGTTGCTCTCAACGAGAAAAGCCATGCACTAACTTTGAGCAGCCACCAATTTACGGTGTAGGGGGTGGGCTATTTATAGCCACTGGGCAACCCGACCTGATTTGTCTGAAATGACCCTGGGTCACTAAGGAACTGACACGTGTCACAATGGTCAGATTTCAAACACACGCGACAGTTTGACTTGGGATACAAGTAAAGCTGACTTATCCGACTCTGGATAAGATTTGCTCTTATTGTCTTCGCTCGAAGACATAGGATTTTGGTTGAGCATCACTTCAGTCACTCTGACTTTGTTCACTTGGACCCCACTTAGCAGTGTGGTGGTTCCTATGACTCAACAAAGAAGAAAAGAAACAACGAAACTACTAAGTCTTCGCGCCTCATAGTCTTCACTCAATGTATTCTTCTGTCATAGTCTTTAGTGTGGATATCTTCACGTACCACCATTATCTTCAATGTCTTCATACATTTTTAGGGGTCATCTCCGGTAGGTAAACCGAATCAAGGAGGGACTACTACCTGTATTATCCTGCAATTCTCACAAACACATTAGTCCCTCAACCACGTTTGTCGTCAATACTCCAAAACCAAACTAGGGGTGGCACTAGATGCACTTACAATATCCCCCTTTTTGGTGATTGATGACAAACTGGTTGAAGTTTTCAACGGGGATATAAATATGTGAAATTGTAAAGGATGAGGTATTGTCTTCATAAGTAGCAAAAAGGCTCCCCCTGAAGATGTGCATATAAGTAATTTTCTTTTGGAATGCAAATGCACATGGCAGGTCCTACTTGTGGAGATCCTCTTCAACTAATGAAGACAATTCATCATGCATGATTCGATGAAACGAAGATAATGACATGCACAATGAAAAATGGACGTCTGCAAAATGATTTAAGTGCGGAAGTTATCATCGCACATGCGGAATTTATCATCGCATCACAAAATAGCAAAGAAGTAGCAGACGACCATCGAGTTTAAGTGTTACAACTCAGAGAACCAAATGTATCAAGAGCAAGAGTTGTAAACACTAGGCAAAATGTAATGCAACCGCCCATATGAACCCTCTTGAAGACTATCAACTCATAGCTTCTCCCTCTTTTGTCAGTAAGGACCAAAAAGGGTTGAAGACATTGAGCCTCTACTCGTTCCCAGAAGGAGTAGGAGAATATGCAGGGTTGGTGTCGAGGTTTGGCGGTGCAGACGAACTTGGAGCAGTGTCGAGGTTTGGAGGTGGCGAAGTAGCATCATCTTGATCATCGATCACACGAGCATTCATAGTTGCAGCAGAAGAGGAGTACTCTGAGTCTTCAAGAGATGGAGTGCGCCGCAGAACAACATTTTTGGGCGGAGTGGAATCAAACTTGAATCGTTCTGAGAAGCCATCGTCCTGAAGATCTTCCTCAGCACACATGAGTGTCAGCCATTTCCATGAAGACGGTAAAAAGTAAACTTTTATTACCACACGAAGAACTGCTAGACGGAGCGAAGATGGATGCCGATCAGTTCGATCTCCCATGCCCTAACTTGGTGACGGAAGACATTTACGGCAATAGCGGAGAAGACGAGGTCTGCGACCGGCGTGAGAACAGCGTCGAGGAGGTCGCTGCAGCTAAGCGCTTCGTCGGCGGCGGCGTCGAGAGCTAGCGTAGGCGCTAGGGTTTGCGATAGATGGAGAAGGAGGAAGAAGGATTTTTGACCGAGACGAGACAGGTATTTATAAGGACAAAGACAGCACAGCGCAATTACACAGGTGCCCCTGGCGGTTCACATCTGATGGACACATGGCGAACATGCAACTCATTGAGAGTTGTTCCACGTTCCCACGCACGCCTGGATTGTCGGGGTGGTCGTTCCGAATTCTCCGGGTTTCAGGCAAAAGGATATGTCATTAAAGCTAGATATAAATGGTTTTCTCTGTATCTTCTGCTGACAAGGACGGAGAGAAGACATTCGACAGTTTCAACAGAATGCATATGATTTGGATAGATATAGCTTGAGGTAGAAAGCATAGAGAGGTTAGGGTCCGTTCACATTCCCTTAGTTCAAAAGATTTAAACAAGAAGACATAGCCATAAGTGAATGTTGTAGAGGATAGAATACAGTATATATATATAATAGAGTAAAGCCAAATCAGTAATCACGAAATCAAATTAATGTTGAAGTTAAATCAATTGCGAAGACTTTGCAAATATGGAGCCGTGAGGAAACACTTCATAAGAGTTTGGTGGTGGCGTTACCCACCGTATAGGAAGTATTAGACCCAGACACGGCGCAGAATTATCGTGGCGCTCTGAAGTCAATTTCCACATTAATGTATTCACACTTACAGTGTATGTCTTCATTGATTGAAGATATACATTACTTCGTGTGTTGCACATCTAAGTCCTCAAACTGCATAAGTGTTAGGATGTGTGCCTAATCACAGGACATTCAAGGATTCCAAGTTATTTAGCTCACACCGCAACTTGCAAAACCTTTTCTCATCCAAGGGCTTAGTGAAGATATCAGCCAACTGCTCTTCTGTCTTGACGTGGATGATATCAATATATTCTTTCATAACATGATCTCTGAGGAAGTGATGACGAATTTCAATGTGCTTTGTCTTCGAGTGCTGAACTGGGTTATTGGCAATCTTGATAGCGCTTTCATTATCGCAGTAGAGTGGCACATGCTTCAGATGGATGCCATAGTCCTTAAGAGTTTGCTTCATCCATAGAAGCTGAGCGCAGCAAGATCCAGCAGCAATGTATTCAGATTCAGCAGTTGAGAGTGATACACAGTTCTGCTTCTTTGAAGACCAACAGACAAGAGATCGACCCAGAAAGTGACATGTGCCTGATGTAGACTTGCGATCCACCTTGTCACCAACATAATCAGCATCCAAAAATCCAACCAGTTCAAACTTTGAGCCCTTTGGATACCATAATCCTAGTGTTGGGGTGTAAGCCAAATATCGAAGAATTCGCTTCACAGCTAAGTGATGCGACTCCTTTGGTGCCGCTTGAAATCGGGCACACATGCAAGCACTAAGCATGATATCTGGCCTAGATGCACATAAGTAAAGTAAAGAGCCAATCATGGAGCGGTATACCTTTTGATCGAAATCTTTACCATTGGTGTCAGGGCTTAGATGACTTTTGGTTGGCATTGGCGTCATGTATCCTTTGCAGTCTTGCATTCCAAACTTCTTCAGGCAATCTTTGAGATATTTTTCTTGAGATATGAAGATGTCGTTGCGTTGCTGGCGGATTTGAAGACTAAGAAAGAACTTCAGCTCTCCCATCATGGACATTTGATATTGTTCTTACGTCATGTGACCAAATTCATCACTGTATTTCTTGTTGGTGCAACCGAAGATAATGTCATCCACATAGATTTGGCACACAAATAGTTCACCATCATATGTCTTCGTGAAGAGAGTGAGATCTAGAGAACCAGGTTTGAAGCCTTTGCTCTTCAGGAAGTCTTTGAGTGTGTCATACCAAGCACGAGGGGCTTGTTTGAGGCCATACAGTGCCTTGTTGAGCTTGTATACCATATCAGGATGTTTTGGGTCTTCAAAGCCAGGCGGTTGTGCAACATACACTTCTTCTTCAATCTTTCTATTGAGAAAGGCACTCTTCACATCCATTTGATATAGAAGGATGTTATGATGATTTGCGTAAGCTAGTGGTATGAGAATGGCTTCGAGCCTAGCCACTGGAACAAATGTTTCATCGAAGTCAATTCCTTCAACTTGTGTGTATCCTTGAGCAACGAGCCATGCTTTGTTTCTGACTACTTGACCATGCTCATCTTGTTTGTTGCGATATATCCATTTTTTGCCTATTATGTTGTGTTTGCGAGGATCAAGATGCTTGACGAGTTCCCATACATTGTTCAGCTCAAACTGTTGAAGCTTGTCTTGCATAGCTTGAATCCATTCAGGTTCCATGAAGGCTTCAGCAACTTTCTTGGGTTTAGAGATTGAGACAAATGCAAAGTGCCCACAGAAAGTTGCTAGCTATGTTGCTCTTGAACGAATGAGTGGACCAGGTGCATTGATTCTATCGATTATCTTCTCAACTTGTACTTCATTTGCAACAGGATGATGAACTGGACGAAGATTTTGCTCATGCTGATCATTGTCATCATTTGGAGGATTGTCTTCAGGCTGAGCAATGTCTTCAGGTTGATCAGGTGCAGAAATAATAAGGTCCTCTTCAGGCTAGGCCTCTGATGGTATGATCTCTCCTGTTCCCATTAGCTTGATTGATTCACTAGCAGGTACTCCATCTAGCACATTTTGCAAGTGCTCTCTTTGCGAGCCGTTAGTTTCATCGAACCGCACATCCACAGTTTCAACCACTTTATAGTGAAAGAGGTTGAAGACTTTGTAGGAGTGCGAGTCCTTTCCATAACCAAGCATAAAACCCTCATGTGCTTTCGGTGCAAATTTTGAAGTGTGATGTGGATCCTTGATCCAGCACCTAGCACCAAATACTCTGAAGTAGCTTACGTTTGGCTTCTTACCAGTTAGAAGCTCATAGGATGTTTTCTTCAGAAGCTTGTGAAGATAAACACGGTTGATGACATGGCATGCAGTATCAATGGCTTCAGGCCAGAATTTTCTTTGAGTCTTGTATTCGTCAAGCATCGTCCGAGCCATCTCAATAAGGGTTCTGTTCTTGCGCTCAATGATGCCATTCTGCTGAGGTGTGTAAGGAGCAGAAAACTCATGAGTGATGCCTAAGGTGTCAAGATAGAGGTCGAGGCATGTGTTCTTGAATTCTGTGCCATTGTCACTCCTAATGTGCTTGATCTTGATGCCATAGTTGTTCATGGCGCGGTTGGCGAAGCGTCTGAAGACATCCTGCACTTCAGTCTTGAAGAGAATTATGTGCACCCAAGTGTATCTTGAATGATCATCAACAATAACGAAACCATAGAGACAAGCAGTTGCAGTGAGTAGAGTAGTGAGTGGGACCAAACAAGTCCATGTGGAGCAACTCAAAAGGTCGAGATGTAGTCATGATTGTCTTCGAGGGATGCTTGGCCCTTGTCATCTTCCCAGCTTCACAAGCACCACATAGATGATCTTTCTTGAACTTGATGCCTTCGATGCCTATGACGTGCTTCTTCTTGGCGAGAGTGTGTAGGTTCATCATGCCAGCATGCCCTAGCCTCCGATGCCAGAGCCAGCACTCTGAAGACTTGGCTAGAAGACATACGGCCATCTATGGTCCTGCTGAGAAGTCTACCATGTACAGATCATCTTTCCTGTACCCTTCAAAGACTAGAGACTTGTCAGATTCCATTAGTACAAGGCAACGATATTTTCCAAATAGCACAATCAAGTTTAAGTCACAAAGCATTGAGACAGACATTAAGTTGAAACCAAGGGATTCAACAAGCATCACTTTGTCCATGTGCTGATCCCTTGAGATTGCAACTCTACCGAGGCCCAATACCTTGCTTTTACCAGTGTTAGCGAATGTGATGTCACTTTTATCACATGGTGGTAAGGTTGAGTCCATGAGAAGACCTCGATCACCAGTCATGTGGTTAGTGCATCCGCTGTCCATAATCCATTCCGAAGCACGACGTGTCGTACCCTTGGCACTGCGTGCCATGAAGCAGTAAGTGGGAGCGGATTCGTCCTTGTCACTGGCATCAACGTTGGTGATGGATACATTGTCTTCAGTATTGAAGATGGACATGGGAACGTAGGCTGAAGCTAAAGCCAGGCTTGCAACGCCAGAGTCACACTCTTCCTCTGACTCCACCACTTCTGCCTCCTCAGAAGCAGACTCCTCCTCTGAATCCATTTCCTTGCCAAAAAAAGCACGAGCCTTGCCAAACAAACTTTTCTTGTGTGATAAAGACTTGGAAGTTGACTTGGAAGAAGATTTTGAGTATTTCTTCTTGTTGTTGTCATCAGAATCATATTCCTTGCTCTTCTTCTTTTTCTTCTCATTGTCCCACTGTGGACACTCAGAGATGTAGTGACCAGGTTTCTTCCACTTGTGACAGGTTCTCTTCTTGTGGTCATGGGAAGAAGCTTCATCATTTCTTGAGCTGGATCGTGAAGACTTTCTGAAGCCTTTCTTCTTAGTGAACTTCTGGAACTTCTTCACAAGCATAGCGAGCTCCTTTCCAAGGTCTTCAGCTTCACTAGAACTGCAGTCAGATTCTTCTTCAGATGAGGAAACAGCCTTTGCCTTCAAAGCGCGAGTTCGGCCATAGTTGGGACCATAGATATCTCTTTTCTACGATAGCTGGAACTCATGTGTGTTAAGCCTCTCAAGTATGTCAGATGGATCGAGTGTCTTGAAGTCAGGGCGTTCTTGAATCATAAGAGCTAGAGTGTCAAATGAGCTGTCAAGAGATCTTAGAAGCGTCTTGACTATTTCATGCTTGGTAATCTCAGTGGCGCCGAGAGCCTGAAGCTCGTTTGTGATGTCAGTGAGACGATCAAACGTGAGCTGGACATTTTCATTATCGTTTCACTTGAAGCGGTTGAAGAGGTTGCGTAGGACACTGATTCTTTGATCTCTCTGAGTTGAAACGCCTTCATTGACCTTGGAGAGCCAGTCCCATACTAGCTTCGATGTTTCCAAAGAACTCACACGGCCATACTGCCCTTTGGTCAGATGACCACATATGATTTTCTTCGCAGTAGAATCGAGTTGAATGAACTTCTTGACATCAGTAGGGATGACACCTTCACTAGTCTTGGGAACGCCATTCTTCACGACATACCACAGATCAACATCAATGGCTTCAAGATGCATACGCATCTTATTCTTCCAGTAGGGATATTCAGTGCCATCGAAGAAAGGGCACGCAGCGGAGACTTTGATTATCCCTGCAGTCGACATAGCTAAAACTCCAGGTGGTTAAACCGAATCACATAGAACAAGGGAGTACCTTGCTCTGATACCAACTGAAAGTGCTAGTTATCGACTAGAGGGGGTGAATAGGCGATTTTTATGAAAGTCTTCAAAACATGAAAGTTTCGAAGACAAACACGAAAACTGGACCTATAAACATGCAGCGGAAGATGAACTACATTAGACAAGCCATAGTCAAACAAGTATGAAGCTAAAGCATGATCACTGATAGCAGCTAGGTAGTAGGATCAGGATGGAAGATAGTATGAAGCCAATCAGAACAAGTAGTCACACAGTAAAGTCAAACAGGCAGAGCAATCAGGCAATGACTTCACAAAGACAAACTGTAAGTAAGGAGAGTAAGAGATAGAACCAGTGTGTTGTGAAGACAAGGATTTGTTCGACCAATTCCAGTTGTTGTGAAAACTGTACGTTTGGTTAGGGAGGCTAAGATTGAATTCAGAAGACTGTGTCTTCACCTTATTCCCCTTGAGCTAAGGACACACAGTCCCCACCCAATCACTCTATTAAGTCTTCAAGGTAGACTTCCAAACCTTCACAGACTTTGTTCACCGGCAATCCACAATTACTCTTGGATGATCAGAACGCGACGCCTAACCGGTTGGAGGATTCACAGTCCTCAAGTGTAACAAGTCTTCAGATCACGCGGACAGAAAGACTTCAGTGATGCAAAACACTTTTTGGGCTCTGGGTGTTTTGGGCTTTATCCTCACAAGCATTTCTCTCTCAAACTCTTCAGAGGTGGATTGCTCTCAACGACAAAAGTCGTGCATTAACTCTGAGTAGCCACCAATTTATGGTGTAGGGGGTGGGCTATTTATAGCCACTAGGCAACCCGACCTGATTTGTCCGAAATGACCCTGGGTCACTAAGGAACTGACACATGTCACAACGGTCAGATTTCAAACACACGCGGTAGTTTGACTTGGGCTACAAGTAAAGCTGACTTATCCGGCTATGGATAAGATTTGCTCTTATTGTCTTCGCTCGAAGACATAGGATTTTGGTTGAGCATCACTTTAGTCACTATGACTTTGTTTACTTGGACCCCACTTAGCAGTGCGGTGGTTCCTATGACTCAACAAAGAAGAAAAGAAACAACGAAACTACTAAGTCTTCGCGCTCCATAGTCTTCACTCAATGTCTTCTTCTGTCATAGTCTTTAGTGTGAATATCTTCACGTACCACCATTATCTTCAATGTCTTCATACATTTTTAGGGGTCATCTCCAGTAGGTAAACCGAGTCAAGGAGGGACTACTACCTGTGTTATCCTGCAATTCTCACAAACCCATTAGTCCCTCAACCACATTTTTCGTCAATACTCCAAAACCAAACTAGGGGTGGCACTAGATGCACTTACAAGTTGAACTGCACAAAAGGAGCCAATGTGTTTAAGGCAAACTGTTGCATTATTGGGCCCAGTTGGTCCTTCCACATTGCAGAAAGAAGTAGTCATTGTTTGTGCTACATTACACAAGGAATGATTGATAAGCTTTATACATTATTAGTAGACGCTAGTGACATGACTAGTCTGTAGAGAGCATGGGAAACTCAACAACACGTGGAGTGCAAAATTCACTCCACAAGGAAAGGTATGACCAAGTCAGTTGCCGACGCAGCTGTAACAAATGACGTCAGTATCGGCCTTCATCGACATCATTGTGCTTTGTTATGTTGTGCTACTTATATTGTTGTATTGTTTTGAATAAATTTTTAACTTAAGCCATTATATTGCTATCTTTTCCTGTTAAGATAATGAAGATCATTATAGTTGTAAGCGTATGTTTAATCAACTAGTACCACTATTATATTCATCATGCTCTTTCTTTATTTATGCAGACAAGGATGCTCAGCTTGATTTCAATGGAACTGCACAAAATGTTCAGATGGTTCGTGTCCTCCATAATACTTCATCATGCACAATACATCGAATGGTTCACTAATCATTCGTCGTCACCTTGAGCCACCGGACTATCTACTTGAATGGAGCTGCCAACGTGTTCAACGCCTTGCAACATATAAATAGAAATCCACCATGCTACGCAAGACATTGTTTGATTTCAGTGGAACTGCACAAAAAGATATGTTGGTTAATCCGGCTCCATGTGCCATTTCAATGTGCAAACTAATGACAAAACCTACCCGTTCCACAGTCACAGGAATTACATATTTTGAATGGGAAAAGCTTGTCAAAGTTTGATCATTGATGTTAGCAAGAAGACATTAGTTTAATATATTGGAATTGGAAAACCTTGTCAAATTTTGCTCATTGATGTTAGCCAGAAGACATGCATTTGATATTTTGGACTGGAACACCCTTTCCTATGAGAAGCGTCGATCTTTTTTTCCTATTTCTGTGTTCAGTTCAGAAGTAAATATTTACTCTGCTAAGATGAATAGTCACATCAATGTTGACTTATGTAAGGTATTTTAAGAGTTTGTTCTGAATGTTGTCTATGTAATGCCAGGCCTTGTGAGTTTGATTGCAAAGAGCTTGGAATGTTGTGGCATGCGGCATCATCAGCTGCTCACCGTGCCTGCTGAGAATAATGCTTCATATTGTTTTGCATGTTGATCTAATGCCTGTGATTTGCATGTTCATAAGATCAACCTCTTCTGTTGTTTCTGTGCTTAAGAAGTTCATCATCTTATATTTATTCATAGCCTATAGGACAACTCGGGTAGGTTAGAGGTGAAACCATATGATCTTCTGACCAACTCATCATCTTAGGCCGTGATTGGATCATTGTTTTACAACCAAAACCGCTTGTAAAACGCTTGTTAATAAAAGCAGATGGTCTTGGGCGAAGCGCTATACACTGGTTTCTCATATTACACGCATAACTCGCTGGCTTTTGTTACAGACCTCAGGCCGCCAGTTTCATTACGCATGTGTATTACGCATTGTTTCCGGTGACGAGTAAATTACACATGTATCCTTAATACAGGTGTGAAACAACCCAGAGCTCCCAAGCGTAGCCTTACCATTTCATGCCGACTCAGTCTCTCGAAGGTGCTCATAGGTGTCCGATGATCCTGGCTTCCTGAATGAGCAGCGGGCACTATATCATACCTTCCGTAGGGCCCGCGAGGCCCTCTCCGTCATCCTTCGAGTTGGTGTGCTCGTTGTGGCACCGTACATTGTCAACATGGTCAACGAACATGAGGAATCAGGAGATGACTTTACTTGGATAGGATGACAGTAGGGACCCACTAGGGCCATAGCCGTATGTACGCAAGTTCCTCCTTATTATATACAATTATATTTTTTTTTGCTTTCCCCTGGTTTCCTGACATCACGGTCCCACACCATTGTCAACTTATATAGTCAATAAACAAGAGAATTGCACAAGGAGCGACAGACAGTTGGGTCCCAGTAGCTCGAGCAGTATTTGTTTTAGGTGTAAGCGAAGTTTTTCTTGAGCGATGTTTTTGTTGTTGTTTAGAGGAGCAGGGTATCAACTGGTTGGGCTGTGGCCCGTATAGCCCATGCTATTATTTTATGTCGACCAAATATTCAGCCCAGATATTAATTTTACAAGGTGAAAATGGCTAGCCTAGCTATACCTTTTTTGCGGAATACCAACCCAGGTCAACTTGTTATTCTCTGCCCCGCTAGGCTGTAAATCTTTCCTAGGAGGGATGCATCAGGCCTAATAAGAAAATGGGCTTTAAGAAATAATAAATGGGATGTAATTATAAAAACTTGGTTGTAAATATACAAAAACGCACCAAATAGGTAATTAGTTTCAAAAATATTATTTTTTGAATTTGAAAATTTTAATTTCATTACTTATTGTGCGCACAATATTGTGTTAGATCTTTACCTAATACAAATTCATTTTGAAATTATATTTAATCTGACTCGAAATTTCGGGATAAAGCTATTCCGGATCCCATCAAAATGTGGGATTTTTGGTTGAATTCTGTTTTCAGCGGTTGGTTGAAATTATTAATCGTTGTCCGGCTAGAAAATGGGCTACAATTTTAACAGACTGTAAATGGGTTGTAGTAAATTACATTAGAACTCAAAAATGGGTTGTACATTATTACAAATCGCAAATGGGCTATATGTTCTCTGCCAGAGATGTGATGCTCACTTGTGGGCCTACTATTTTTTATAGAATTATACAGTGACACGTACGGAAGGCTTGTGGCCTACTAAGGCGTATGGAAGGCTTTGTCAACTTAAAGTCAAGACATGATTCTAGCAGCAGTGGATACTCTTGCTTCAGTCGCCCAAACCACCGCCAGTGGTACCGCCTGCTACCGACTCGTGTGGTCGGTTGTGCTGCCGCGCAGGCTTCACCGGCCCACCCTACTCCCAAACGCCGTCCAGGCCATTCCTCTACTCACTAACCCCTCATGTTCTTCTCTGGCGAAGGCAGCCTCACACCGCAGCCAAACCAGTTAACCCTCGTACTCCCCTCCGCGTGGGCATCCATTGTTGTGTCTTTGCCGGCTCCGGGTCGTCCCCTTCCCAGGACTCGACATTTTTCACTTTGTTGGTTCTCTCGACGCGGCGTGGTCAAGTTTGTCAACAAACGAAAACCATCAGAAGAGGCATGTACGTGGAGTGGCTGACAGTAGGGACCCACATGGCCCATGGCCGCACGCAGCAAGTGCCCCCGTATTTTGCGAAAACAAATGACTTCTCCCCCTGACAGGTTTGACCCACCAGCTACATCTTCGCACACAAGGAAGTGCTTCCTTTATTATGCGCAAATAAAAAGTTTCCTCTCCCTGACAGCTGGGACACACAAGCTTTATTATGATCCATTTCATGAAAATATAGATTGTACCGAAGATGCTATTTTTTTCTTTTTATTCTAACTCAAAATATAAGAAATAAAAAAACAAAAAACATCTTCGCATGCAAGGAAGTGCCACCTTATTACGTGAAAAAAAAGGATCCCCGCTGCTAGCTGGGACCCACCAGATTGGGAGGCTGACTTGTGTGCCTACAAAGTTAACGCGTACGCAGGGCTTTGTCTACTTAGTCAATAAAAATTTCTAGCTGTACTGACTGTTGGATGTTAATCCAACGACCAAGATGCATCTTCAACCTCTGGTCTTCTTGCTCCGGTCGCCCCAACCTGTGCCCGCCGTACCGCCCGCTCCAGTCTCCCATGGCCGGTTGTGCTACCAAGTAGGCCTCACCGCCGGACGATACTACTACTGGCCAGGAATTCCCTCTACTCACACACACCCCTGTTATTCTCCGGCGATGGCAGCCTTACACCGCAGCTGAACCAGTGAACCCTCGTGTCAGCGTTCTGGATATGGGGGTACCCAGACTTGCCTGCCTATGACCCGCGGCGTGGCTCCATCGATGGCCTGGTATGGCCCACTTTCGACATCGACAACCCAAGACCCTCGCGAGGGGCCAAGCCTGGCGAGGCGGACGACACCAAGATCTTCAAGGGGATCAGCCTCCTCAGGCTGCCTCCCTAGGAGTGGAGATTTCTTTTCAAGGCTCACCTTGTGAGGTTTGGGTGACGTGACCCATGACGATCGAGGCCACGCGGGTGCCAGTGGGCGCAGTGTACCAGTTTCCTCTTTGGTGCAAAGGAGGCAAGCAGCAGGCACAGAGTCCCAAGGAAGCAACCAAAGATTTCCATTCCTATGCAACAAGACCAAGACCGCCAGGACGGCAGGGCGGAGGTCATCGCCGACCCCACCGCGGCGTCACGACCAGAGGCTTTTACAGGCAAAGACCACTTTAATTAGGATAAGATGTACTAGTTGTCTCCCTTCAAATTTGGCCGTTCTGGGATCCCTTCCCGCCTTCATTTGGGAAGAGGACCAAAGCCACTATAAATAGGACCTAGCCACCATGGGCGAGGGGGACGACGGATCAAGTCGACCACATCAACTCCACCCTCACCAGCTCACTTCAGCTCAAGAACACACCTCCTGACATTGTTCTCCACTGTATTAGTTCATCTTCAGCCCCTCGAGGCAAATCCATCACAAAGCAAGAGTAGGGTTTTACACCGCAAGGTGGCCCGAAACTGGGTAAAATGTCGTGTCCCCTTTCCTTCGAGCTCGATGCGCTAGGCCGTAAGATTAGCGAGTAGGAAGACTGGGGAGAGTGAGATCTTCACACGCACCTAGAGTTCGAACCTCTCAAGGGTTTGTGGAACCCGAAATCCAACATTTGGCGTGCCAGGTAGGGGTGCGTCGGAGCCTCTCTTCCGTTGATCGACTCTCCGCTTCACCGCTTCCATGGTTGACGCGCCGAGCTCGTGCTGAACGTCGGGCTGCTCTTGCCGCTCGCATAGCTCAGACAGCACCGGCGGGCGACGGCTGCCCTCGCCGACCCCCATCGTCGGTGGTGAACGCTGACACGGGCCCCGCAGGCCACGAGCAACAAACCTCTTCATTGCATCCATCTATGCACCGCGACGGGCACACCGCCACTCCGTCGTTGGCTGCTTCGTCCTCCTACGCTCGTCATGGTCCGACGAACGCGCAGGCCGGTCTGCTCATGGCACGTGAGCTCCTGCGCTAAGGCCCGGTCGACGACCTCAACGAGGACTGGCTCGAGCGCATCGCCGAGCTTGTCAGAGCCGCTGGAGATTCTGTTGCACCGTCTCGCTCGCCGCCTCAACCACCGCCTTCTACGGGAGAGGTAGCTCACAAGGCGCCTCCTCCGCCTCCAAGGCAAGACGCCATCATCGAGCCAAGGTGGGTGGCGCCTCGGTGTGATCCGCAGCATCAGGCGCCCGCGCACGATGAAGCAAGCTGCCAGGTGGTCCAGAAGCCACAAGAAGATGGGTTGTGCTCCTGGCGCCGCCATGTCAAGACCGCGCGCCGCCTATGGTGGCGGTGCGCGAACGCCAGGACCAGGCTCCACCTCTACGGCGGGCTCTCGTGACCACAGCAAGGTGCGCATTCACTCTGGAGTTGTGCAACGTCATCTGGCCGGGGAAGTTCTAGCCCGACCTGCCTCCATGCTACGATGGCACCGCCGACCCTGCTGAGTTCCTGTGGCTCTACGAGCTGAGCATTGAGGCAGCCAGCGGTGACGAGAAGGTCATGGCGAGCTGGTTCCCCATAACCCTCAAGGATGACGCGCGCTCCTAGCTCCTGAACCTCCCTGTATGATCTATCTCCTCCTGGGATGAGATGCGGGAACGTTTTATCGCCAACTTCCAGGGCACTCACGACCGTCGGCCGACCGTGGGTGACCTGCAATGTGTCAAGCAGGAACCAGGAGAGACCCTGCAGAAGTACATCCAGTGCTTCAACAGCATTCTCCTCAAGATAAACAAGGTGTCGGACGAAGCCATCATCTCAACGTTCACCGACGGTGTCCGCAATGTCAAGATGAAGGAGGAGCTCACCATACACGAAGACCTATGCACGGCCCTGGAGATGTTCAATATGGCAACCAAGTGCGCGCGACTGGAGGATGGACGCCTCTCCCTCCTCGAGCTCCCTGATGCAGACCCAGAAGACAAGAAGGCCAAGGCCAAGGATGTGAAGTGCAAGGGACCGGTCATGCTCGCAACCGAGCCAGAGATGAAGCGCGGTTGTGATCACCCAGAGTCATCCAAGGGCAGCTGCCTGTTCTGCGTCTTCCATAATGTGCACAGCCACAACACCAACGACTGCCAGGAGCTCATGGCCATCCGTGACGGGTGCCTCGATCGTTGCCCTGAGCGCAACGATCGAGGTAATGGTCACGGAGGAGGCCGAGGTGGAGAACGCTGGGACGGCCATGACCATCGTCAAGAGTGGCGTAACCATCCTCGAGAGGACCGCTGGCAGAGCCAGCCTCGCGAGGGAGCCTGGTGGGATCAGCCTCGTGAGGACCGACCTCAAGGCAACGCTGGTCTTCCCCCGCTGTCGCCGCCGCCAAGAAGGAACGAAGACCACCATCAGGACGAGGGGGCTGGGGGCTTCCAAGAGCCTCGTGCCATCGCCTGCATCCAGGGCAGCTCCCAAGCCACAGCCTCTCATTGCATCTTCAAGCAGTTCGCGCATGAGGTGAACGCAACCCTTCCCAAGCTTGAGGCGACGTGCCCGCTCAGTGGTCCAAGTACGCCATCACCTTCGACTCCTCCAACCAGCTTAAGTGCGCGGCCACAGCCGGCGCGCTCCCGATGCTTTGCCCGCCCATCATTAGCAACGTACTCGTCACCAAGACGCTCATCAATGGCAGTGTAGGGCTCAATGTTCTCTCTGTCCAGACGTTCAACAGGATCCAAGTGCTGTATCATCAGCTTCAGCCTACCAAGCCCTTCTCAGGAGTGACCGATGGCTCCACGCATCCTATCGGGCAGGTCCGCCTCCCCGTCACCTTCGGCAAGCGCGACAATTACTACACCGAGCTCATTGACTTCAACGTCTCCGACATTCGCCTGCCATAGAATGCCATCCTCGAGTACCCAGCTCTCGCCAAGTTCATGGCGGCAACACACCACGGCTACAACGTCCTCACGATGCCAGGAAACTACGACATCATCACGGGCGCTTGCAAATAAAAGGACGCAGTGTGCTCTCTCAAGCACGCCTACCAGGCTGCAGCGGTCGAGAACCCTGACGATGAGGGCACCATTCTCCCTCCTGAGGCCATTCCCAAGAAGAAGAAGCAGCTGCTCCACCAGGGATCTCAGGAGGATGGGGCGTCCGGCGGTGCCGCCTCAAGCCTGGCGTCCGTGGATGGGGTGCCTTCCCCTCTCACATAGGAAGGCGCGCCCGGCACCTCCCTTAGGCTGGGGTCGAGGGCTCTCGTCTGGAGGGCCTCTGACCTAGCCAACATCACGAGGGAGGCGCTCGGGCACCATGTGAAGGCGTGCTTCGGTGCGAGCTTCTGCAGAGAGAGCGCAGGGCGCAAGGCACCTGGCGCTCAGGAGTTTGTCAACGAGGCAACCACGAGATTCAGGAGGCAAGAGTTATGCGGGGCGATCGCTGCCCACCACCAGGCGCGGCTCCTCGCCCAGACGAGGACGGGGAGTTGCGCGTCTGCGTCGACATCCGGGGGCTCAACAAGGCCGCATCTCAGGAGCTTTTCTGGCCGTGCTGTGTTGGCTGATGCGAGGGCCCCCCTCACAACTACATCTGCATGCCCTTTGGTTTGCTGAACACGGCTGCTGCATCCCAGCACCACATGCGGGGCGTCCTAGCAGCTCAGGAGGCCAGGTGCCACGCGATCCAGGCGGAGATGGCGATGGGTTCTCATGAGCCCCCCGGACCTCCAGAGCCTCCTGAGGTTCAGGGCCAGGGCGAGTCGTGAGGAGCGACTTCTATAGCACACGCCTTCTGGTACTCCAACACCTCTTCAGCAACGGTGCCGGGTGACATCTTTTAGTTCGTTCAATTGGGGGCGCCCCTTGGGCTGCACTATCCCCAAGCCGCGTGGGTCCGTCCCTACGGCATGTATCCTTCTTGCATTTATCAGAACTGGCTAACCTTCTTCCATAAGTTTCTTTATGATTATCACCCGCTTGCTTCAAATCCTATACCCCTCGCGGCCTCCCCACATTGCTGACTCGCCTTTTGCTCATCCCGCAGCAAGGGCTACACATGTTGGCTCAGCGCTTGTTCTCGGGTCCGTCCCTGCAACACCGAGAAATCTGAGAGACCGAGCTCTGGCTCGCGGCCCGCCCCGCACACACCACCTCACCAGGTCCTCGATACCTTCACCTTCCTACAGAAAGATCATTGGACAGGCAGCAAGCACGGTTCGGGGTCGTATTCTCCTCTACATGCTAACTCGCAGGAATATCCGGAGCTTAACTAGGGGCAGGCCCGACGGCCACCCCCTTCTCATGCAAGTCGCTTGCACGTTAAAGGCAAGGCTCCTGAGTATCGCGCCTCGGGAGCTCTTACTGGCTCTCCAGCCCTCACCCCTGGCCTCGACCACGGTGTAATGACCTGGCATACCAGCGGCGGTTGAGCCTCGGTCAAGAGCTAGGACCCGACGATGTAGAGCATCTAGACGAGCAAGGAAAGGGGATGGCCGTCGTGAGCCCTACCTAGAGGCGCCACCATAAGGCATGAATGGGCACCGCGCAAGGGAATTGCCGCAAGCTCACTAAGATAAGTCACTTGTGCATATCAGTGTGAACCGCACGACTCAATCCCACGACCCTCGCTTCCCCGCTCGGGCAATATCACTTTCCTTTCCGGCCCTTAGGGAGTTGCCTGCATGCCAAAGGGGACCTCTTGAGCATCGCGCCTCAAGAGCTCTCACCAGACCTCAGGTCGCTCACCTCGTGGCCTTGACCACGGCATCGTGACCTGGCATACCAGCGACGACTGAAGCCTGCCTGGGAACTGGGTCATGTCGGCATAGAGCGCCGATCTACGTTGGGAATAGAAAGGGGGAACCGTGCCGGAGCGGGTTACGCAAATTCAACACTATGACGCCCCCGATTCAATCATACACTAATCATGCACGCAAACATGTACGATCAATATCAGGGACTCACAGGAAGATATCACAACACAACTCTAAAAGTAAAAATAAGTCATACAGGCATCATATTACAAGCCAGGGGCCTTGAGGGCTCGAATACAAGTGCTCAAACATAAATGAGTCAGCGAAAGCAACAAATATCTGAGTACAGGCATAAGTTAAACACGGTGACGTAAGATGGCTAGCACAAACTGGGATACAGATTGAAAGAGGCGCGGGCCTCTTGCCTGGGATCCTCCTAAACTACTCCTGGTCGTCGCTGTCCTGAACGTAGTAGTAGGCACCCTCAGTGTAGTAGGGATCATCGTCGACGGTGGCGTTTGGCTCCTGGTCTCCAACATCTTGTTGCGATGTCCGAGAAGAAGAGGAAAAGGGGGGAAAAGAGGGAGCAAATCAACCATGAGTACTCATCCAAAGTACTCGCAAGCAAGGATCTACACTACATATGCATGGGTATATGTGTAAAGGGGCAATATCGGTGGACTGAACTGCAGAATGCCAGAATAAGAGGGGGATAGCTATTGCTGTCGAAGACTACACTTCTGGCAACCTCCATCTTACAACATGAAGAAGAGAGTAGATGATAAGTTCACCAAGTATCAACGTATAGCATAATCCTACCCGGCGGTCCTCTCCTCATCGCCCTATGAGAGAGCGATCACCGGGTTGTATCTGGCACTTGAAAGGGTGTGTTTTATTAAGTATCCGGTTCTAGTTGTCATACGGTCAAAGTACAACTCCGGGTCGTCCTGTTACTGTGGACACGGCTATTCGAATATATCAACTTCCCTGTAGGGGTGCACCACATTACCCGACAGGCTCGATCTCTCTGGCTGGGCACACTTTCTTGGGTCATGTCCGGCCTCGGGAGATCAACACGTCGCAGCCCTACCTCGGCCTAGCAGTGAGGTTAGCACACCGGTCTAAATCCTATGCGCGCAGGGGTCTGGGCCCATCGCCCATTGCACATCTGCACATTGCGTACGCGGCCGGTGAGCAGACCTAGCAACCGCCATTACAAAGGAAGTTGTGTTACGCAGTCCAACCCGGCACGCGCCGCTCTGTCGTTGACGTCTAGGAGGCTTCGGCTGATACCACGACGCTGGTTGCCCATATCTTGTCCCACGTGGCGGTTAGTGCGTATAGGGTCAACGACCCAACTCAGATCAAATACTAAGATCTCGTTAAGCATGTTATTTTGAAGTACCCGTGGACGCCAACCAGGACCAGGCCTACCTGTCACCTAGATGCTCACAACCTGCCCTGTCGCTCTGCCTCAAAGTAGCACTCGGGGGCCGTCGGGAACCCTGGCCCACCACTACCTGGATGGAGCCACTTGTCCTTTCAGCCCCCATATCCGAATCACTTGCGAGTACTCCACGAGCCGACCCGACTTTAGTCACCATGTGTATGGTATGTATGTATGTATATATATACCCGTGGTCACCTCTCGAGTGATCACGACTCGATAGTATAGCATGGCAGACAGACAAGAATGTAGGGCCACTGATGAAGTAGTAGCCACCTATACTAAGCATGTAGGATTGCAGGTAAAGGTTGAATAGTTGTAGCAACAATGACAGGCTATGCAACAGAATAGGATTAACCAAAAGCTGTAACATGCTACACAACTCTAATGCAAGCAGTAGAGAGAAGGAATAGGCGATATCGGGTGATCAAGGGGGGGGGGCTTGCCTGGTTGCTCTGGCAAGGAGGGGTCGTCAATACCGTAGTCGATCGAGGCAGCAGCGGCGTCAGTCTCGTAGTCTACTGGAGAGAAGTGGGGGAAGAAACAATAAATATAATGCAAACATAAGCATGATGATGCATGACATGACAATGAACGGTGTTAGGTGTGCCCTAACGTGGTAGTAGGTGATACCGGCGAAGGGGGGAAATATCCGGGAAAGTATTCCCGGTGTTTCGCATTTTTGGACAGATGATCCAGAGGTGGATTGTTGCAAGTTCGTTGTGCTAGGGATGTGTGGCTGACAAACGGACCGCGTATTCGGATTCGTCTCGTCGTTCTAAGCAACTTCCATGTACAAAGTATTTTCATCCGAGCTACAGTTTATTTTACATTAATTTTCTAAGTTTTAAATGATTTTCTAATTTATTATTATCAATTAATTCGAAAAAGGCATTATTGCATCAGCATGATGTTAGCGGTCAAATCTGACTATTGACCAGTCAAACTGACATGTGGGTCCCATTTGTCGGTCATAGTTTCACTAAACATAATTAATTAGTTAATTAAGTTAATGTATCAGAGTTAATTATGTTAATTAATTTAACCAATTAATTAATCATTATTTATTTAATTATTATATATCTATTTTTTCTCTTTTTTGTTTTCCTTTTGTTTTTACCCAGGGGTGGGCCCCTGTGGTCAGAGGCCTAGTTTAGCCAATCGGGCGCTACGCTATCGGGGATCCAGAGCCGGGCGGACGATGACGGAGCTCGGCGGCAAGGGTGTGCATGGGAGGGCCAAGGGGTCGCCGGTGTGGCAGAGGAGGCAAAACCCGTGGCGGAACAGGGCTGGCCGGAGTGGGTGGCGCGATAGCAGCATGCAGCAGCAGCCACAGGCGGGGCAGAGAAGGCGGGCGAAGCGCGACGCAGTGCGACGGCAAGAGCGCGCGGCACGGAGGTGCGCGCGGGCATGCGGGGAGGCGAACACGGGCGGCCGCCAGCGGTTGCCGCGCGAGGCGGACAGCGGACGCGGGCTGCATGGGCGGGCTGCTGCGGCTTGGCGAGGGCCGGCGTGGCACGTGGCAGTGGAGCATGCCGCGGGACGGAGGTGGAGTTGCGGGCGGCGCGCCGGCTTGCAGATGTGGGCATGGCAGACGCCACCAGAGCAGGTTGCGGGGAGGCCTCGCATGGGCGAGGCGCGGCCCGGGCATTTGCGTGCACGAGCGGGGTGACGAGAGCAGCAAGATGCGGTGCGGGGAGCACGACCTCATCTGCAACGAAGGTATGGGGCATGGAGGAGAAATGGTAGAGGTCATGGAGGACTGGGGCTCACTGCAGGAGGGCTCGAGGAGAAACTCGGGGAGGCCGGGGCAGCGCTGTAGCAGCGACACGGTGGCGCGGCAGTGAACGATGTCGTCGGCTTGGGCGAGGGAGATCCAGTGGAGGGGGCGCCGCGCAGTCCAGCGGACGCCATGTCCGCGAGGAGAAGGGCTCTAGCGCGAGGACGACGGGTGGGGCTTCGGGGCGGCACAACTCGCCGACGACAGAGGGTCAGGCGAGGATGAACGGGATCTGCGGCGTGAGGTGGGGGGTCGAATGGATCAGACGAGAGGAGTGGGGGAGATGGGGATCGAGCGAGGGGACCGGCTAGGGTTAGCTCGCTGGTGGGGGCGGCTGGGCCGTTAGCTTTTCTAGATGGCCAAGAGCCTAGTAGGTTAGAGTAGGTTAGTTTATTTTTCAACTTCTTTTCTGTTTATTTAATCTTTCAAATTGTTTAAGTTTTGTATAAAACATATAGTTAGCACCTAAATTAGTAATAGTAGTTATACCACTGCGACAATTATTTTTGTATATAAAAAGTGGTTTGCAGTAATTTAATCATTTAAGAGACATTTAAATAATTGTTTCAGCTACTGTTTTACTTATCTTAGAGCATTTAATTATTTTATAAAAATGGGGTTTCTTCACCAAACTAATGTATGGATTATTTGCCGCAAACCGAACATTTTAGTTTTAATGATTGAAAACTTTTGATGTTTGCCATTAACTCAAATTTGAATTCGAATCGTTTTGAACTAACGCGAGATTAGCAACAGTAATAATGGTGATGTGGCATCATTAACAGAGGTTCACTGTAGTTTAATTATCCGGGCGTTACAAACACAGTACTAGGAAGAATAACTTTGGAACAAAAGCATTATGGTTTTTTACATACCCCATGAGTCTTGTCATAATTCCGTGCAGGGAAACAAAAGAAGGAAGGTCTCGAAGCACCGGGCCGATGGGCATCACCGGCGACGCCGGTCGGATGGCGCTGCCGCACTACGAGCGCGACGAGAGCTCGGCGGCACGTAGCTATTGTCGCTGGACTCCGGCAAATCACTGAGCTTGGGAGAGTCGCTGGACTCCCAGGGGTCGTCGTTGCTGCTGGAAGGGATGCCAGCGAGTTCGAAGCCAGGCTCGACGCTCGCAACCATGCCCCCCGGGCTGCTTCCTCCATGGCAGCACTCCAACCGCCAGCCCTCCTCGTCGAAGACCTTGAAGAACAATTTGGAGGCGCTGTCGTACTCGAAGTGGATGGTGAGAGCCCCTTCTGCGCGACAGGCATGGGCAACCGAGCCCCATCCGCGGGTCATGAACATACCGCCCGGAGGCACTGCCTCGACCTGAGCTCTGGTGGCCAGGCTGCAGCACCCCGCGTGTTGCAACCACAGCTCAAGTGGCTCCCTCGGCGGCATTTTGTCAGCTAAGAACCTCGGGAACCAGATCGACGAGTGAGGCGGCATCACCGCCCACACCACGAACTCACGCGAGCCACCCTGGGCATGGGTTCGCGGCCCTGTCGGCCGCTCGACTTTGACTCGCCCGCTACTGCCTCGAATCGCTCAGCGGTGGGCATTGCTGCCCTGTGTGTGGGCGTACAAGGGAAGTGGGAAGCCGAGCGGAGGCCGTCCGTGCCAAGGCCAGGTCACCTTCTGCCCCGCACCGGCGTCTCAAGGACAGCAAAACCTTTTCTTCGGCAGGAGCGGTTCTGGCTCCTCCAGAGGGGCTTTTCCCTTTTCTGCCGCAGAGAATCTCCTAATTGGTGCCATGGACACTACGGCGAGGTGGAGAAGAAGAAGGAACGGGTAGCAAGAAGACGAAGATGGAGATGAGAGAGGGGGGCTCCGCCACTCCCCTCATTTATAGCCAGAGGGAGGCCATCCGCCGACCTCCACGATCCCATGTAATGATGGTTTTCTCTGCATGCAGCAGCGACTCGTCAAGTCGGGCAGTTGCCGAGGCAGCATGGGAAAAGCGAAGACACCCACGTCCCATCAGGCGCCCTAGGCCGCAGGCGATTAGGGCCCACAACGCTCTGCACTTGCCCATTGGCTTCGCCTAGAAGCAGGGTCGGAGCGCTCCTTGGGCCCGAGGATACATGTGTGCGGCCCGCGGCGTGGCTCCATTGACAGCCTGGTATGGCCCACTTTCGACATCGACAACCCAAGACCCCCGCGAGGAGCCAAGCCTCGCGAGGTGGACGACACCAAGACGTCCAAGGGGATCAACCTCCTCAGGCTGGCTCCCGAGGAGCAGAGATTTCTATGCAAGGCTCACCTCGTGAGGTTCGGGTGACGTGAGCCATGACGATCGAGGCCAGGAAGGCGCAAGCGGGCGTAGTGTACCAGTTTCCTCTTTGGTGCAAAGGAGGCAAGCCGCAGGCGTGGAGTCCCGAGGAAGCAGCCAAAGGTTTCAATTCCCGTGCAACAAGACCAAGACTGCCAGGACGGCAGGATGGAGGTCATCGTCGAGCCCACCGCAGCGTCATGACCAGAGGCTTTTGCCGGCGAAGACCACTTTAGTCAGGATAAGATGTACTAGTTGTTGATACGTCTCGAACGTATTTATAATTTTTTATTTCCCATGCTATTATATTACCCCTTTTGGATGTTTATGGGCTTTATTTTACACATATATATCATTTTTGGGACTAACCTACTAACCGGAGGCCCAGCCCATATTGCTGTTTTTTTTGCCTATTTCAGTATTTCGAAGAAAAGGATATCAAACGGAGTCCAAACGGAATGAAACCTTCAGGAGCGTGATTTTTGGAACGAACGTGATCCAGAGGACTTGGAGTGCAAGTTAAGAAGCAACCGAGGCTCCCACGAGATAGGAGGGCGCCCTCCCCCCCTATACGGAGTGCCCCCTGTCTCGTGGGCCCCTCGGGCGTCCACCGACGTACTTCTTCCTCCTATATAAGCCTACATACCCCGGAAACATCCGAGGGCAGACAAAACATAATTTCCACCACCGTAACCTTCTGTATCCGCGAGATCCCATCTTGGAGCCTTCGTCGGTGTTCTGCCGGAGGGGGAATCGACCATGGAGGGCTTCTACATCAACACCATAGCCCTTCTGATGAGTTGTGAGTAGTTTACCACAGACCTACGGGTCCATAGTTATTAGCTAGATGGCTTCTTCTCTCTTTTTGGATCTCAATACAATGTTCCCCCCTCTCTTGTGGAGATCTATTCGATGTAAACTCTTTTTGCGGTGTGTTTGTCGAGATCCGATGAATTGTTGGTTTATGATCAAGTTTATCTATGAATAATATTTGAATCTTCTCTGAATTCTTTTATGTAAGATTGAGTTATCTTTGCAAGTCTCTTCGAATTATCAGTTTGGTTTGGCCTACTAGATTGATCTTTCTTGCCATGGGAGAAGTGCTTAGCTTTGGGTTCAATCTTGCGGTGTCCTTACCCAGTGACAGAAAGGGTTGCAAGGCACGTATTGTATTGTTGCCATCGAGGATAACAAGATGGGGTTTATATCATATTGCTTGAGTTTATCCCTCTACATCATGTCGTCTTGCTTAATGCGTTACTCTGTTCTTATGAACTTAATATTCTAGATGCAGGCAGGAGTCGGTCGATGTGTGGAGAATAGTAGTAGATGCAGGCAGGAGTCGGTCTACTTGTTGCGGACGTGATGCCTATATACATGATCATGCCTAGATAATCTCATAATTATTCGCTTTTCTATCAATTGCTCGACAGTAATTTATTCACCCACCGTAATACTTATGCTATCTTGAGAGAAGCCTCTAGTGAAACTTATGGCCCCCGGGTCTATCTCTTATCATATTTGCTTCCAATCTACCTTTATTTGCATCTTTACTTTTTGCATCTATATTATAAAATACCAAAAATATATTTATCTTAGCGTACTATCTTTATTAGATCTCACTTTCGCAAGTGGCCGTGAAGGGATTGACAACCCCTTTATTGCATTGGTTGCGAGTTATTTGTTTGTTTGTGTAGGTGCGTGGGACTTTTGAGGAGCCTCCTACTGGATTGATACCTTGGTTTTCAAAAATTGAGTGAAATACTTACGCTACTATTGTTGCATCACCCTTTCCTCTTCAAAGGAAACCAACGCAAGCTCAAGACATAGCAAGAAGGATTTCTGGCGCCGTTGCCGGGGAGGTCTTCGCTCAAGTTAAGACATACCAAGTACCCATCACAAACCCATCTCCCTCCCATTTACATTATTTGCCATTTGCCTCTCGTTTTACTCTCCCCCACTTCACCCTTGTCGTTTTATTCGCCCTCTCTTTCCCAATCTCCTCCTCTCTTTCTCGCTTGCCTTTTTCTGTTTGCTTGTGTGTTGGATTACTTGTTGCCATGGCGCAAGATAATACCAAATTGTGTGATTTCTCGAATACCAATAATAATGATTTCCTTAGTACTCCGATTGCTCCTCTTAATGATGTTGAGTCTTGTGAAATCAATACTGCTTTGCTGAAACTTGTTATGAAAGATCAATTCGCTGGCCTTCCTAGTGAAGATGCCGCTACTTATCTAAACAACTTTGTTGATTTATGTGATATGCAAAAGAAGAAAGATACGGATAATGATATTGTTAAATTGAAGTTATTTCCGTTTTCACTTAGAGATCGTGCTAAAGTTTGGTTTTCGTGTTTGCCTAAAAATAGTATTGATTCTTGGAACAAGTGCAAAGATGCTTTTATCTCTAAGTATTTTCCTCCCGCTAAGATTATCACTCTCAGGAATGATATTATGAATTTTAAACAACTTGATCATGAGCATGTTGCCCAATCTTGGGAAATAATGAAATTGATGCTTCACAATTGCCCTACTCATGGTTTGAATTTATGGATGATCATACAATTTTTTTTGCCGGTTTGAACTTTGGTTCTAGAAATCTCTTAGATTCGGCCGCGGGAGGCACGTTTATGGAAATCACGTTAGGAGATGCTACAAAACTTCTTGATAATATTATGGCTAATTATTCTCAATGGCACACCGAAAGATCTTCTAGTAAAAAAATGCATGCTATAGAAGAAACAAATGTTTTGAGTGGAAAGATGGATGAACTTATGAAATTGTTTGCTACTAAAAATACTCCTCTTGATCCCAATGATATGCCTTTGTCTTCTTTGATTGAGAATAATAATGAATCTATGGATGTGAATTTTGTTGGTAGGAATAGTTTTGGAAACAATGCTTATAGAGGAAACTTTAATGCTAGACCGTTCCCTAGTAATTCCCCTAATAATTATGGAAATTCCTACAATAATTCTTATGGTAATTTTAATAAGATGCACTCTGATTTTTAGAATAGTGTGAAAGAATTTATGATTTCTCAAAAGAAATTTAATGCTTTGCTTGAAGAAAAATTGCTCAAAGTTGATGATTTGGCTAGGAACGTTGATAGACTTTCGCTTGATGTTGATTCTCTTAAACTTAGATCTTCTCCTCCTAAGCATGATATCAATGAGTCTCTCAAAGCAATGAGAATTTCCATTGATGAGTGCACGGAAAGAACCGCTAGATTGCGTGCTAAGAAAGATTGCTTTATAAAGGCGTGTTCTTCTAGTTTCCATGAAAATAATGATGAGGATCTTAAAGCTATTGATGCATCTCCTATTAGATCTATGTTTTGCAATATGAATCTTGATAATTATGGGACTGATGATGAGTCAACTTTACCTAGAAGGCGTCCCAAGAATTCGGAGTTTTTAGATCTTGATGCTAAATTTGGTAAAAGTGGGATTGGAGAGGTCACAACTTTAAATAGCATTGAACCCTCTATCTCGGATTTCAAGGAGTTTGATTATGATAATTGTTCTTTAGAAGGTTGTATTTCCTTGTTGCAATCCGTTGTTAATTCTCCTCATGCTTATAGTCAAAATAAAGCTTTTACCGAACATATTGTTGATGCCTTGATGCAATCTTATGATGAAAAACTTAATTTGGAAGTTTCTATACCTAGAAAACTTAATGATGAGTGGTAACCTACTATAAAGATTATAATTAAAGATCATGAGTGTTTTGCTTTGTGTGATTTGGGTGCTAGTGTTTCCACGATTCCAAAAACTTTATGTGATATTCTAGGTTTCCATGATCTTGATGATTGCTCTTTAAATTTGCACCTTGCGAACTCCACCATTAAAAAGCCAATGGGAAGGATCAATGATGTTCTCATTGTTGCAAATAGAAATTTGGTGCCCATGGATTTTATCATTCTTGATATAGATTGCAATCTTTCTTGCCCTATTATTCTTGCTAGACCTTTCCTTAGAACGATTGGCGCGATTATTGATATGAAGGAAGGGAATATTAGATTCCAATTTCCATTAATGAAAGGCATGGAGAAATTTCCAAGAAAGAAACTCAAATTACCTTATGAATCTATCATACGGGCTACTTATAAATTTAGTGCCAAAGATGGCACTCGTTAGATCTATCTTCGCATTCATGCCTAGCTAGGGGCGTTAAACAATAGCGCTAGTTGGGAGGCAACCCAATTTTTCTTGTGTTTTTGTTTTTGTTCCTGCTTAGTAATAAATCTTGCATATACCTTCTATTTATATGTGTTTTTACCTTTTAATTAGTGTTTGTGCGAAGTAGAACCTATAGGATAACCTATGATGATAGTTGATTTGATTCTGCTAAAAAACAGGAACTTTGCACGCACGAATTTAGTTTTGTTAAATCACAGAAACGTGCTTTTGCATTGATTCTTTTTTCTTCTGATCAATAAACAAATTGTCCAGGACTTCCTATTTTGGTAGGATTTTAAGAGTTCCAGAAGTTTGTGTTAGTTACAGATTGCTACAGACTGTTCTGTTTTTGACAGATTCTGTTTTTCATGTGTTGTTTGCTTATTTTGATGCATCTATGGCTAGTAAAATAGTTTATAAACCATAGAGAAGTTGGAATACAGTAGGTTTAACACCAAAACAAATAAATAATGAGTTCATTACAGTAACTTATGTGGTAGTTTTGTTTTCTTTCACTAACGGAGTTTATAAGATTTCTTGTTGAGTTTTGTGTTGTGAAGTTTTCAAGTTTTGGGTAAATCTTTTATGAACTATGGAATAAGGAGTGGCAAGAGCCTAAGCTTGGGGATGCCCAAGGCACCCCAAGATATTCAAGAATAGCCAAAATCCTAAGCTTGGGGATGCCCCGGGAAGGCATCCCCTCTTTCGTCTTCGTTCATTGGTAACTTTACTTGGAGCTATATTTTTATTCGCCACATGATATGTGTTTTCCTTCGAGCGTCGTGTATTATATTAGTAATTGCTTTTTAAGTTTACCACAATCATCCTTGCTGTACACACGTTTTGGGAGAATCCTATTTGATTAGAATTTGCTAGAATACTCTATGTGCTTCACTTATATCTTTTGAGCTTCATAGTTTTTACTCTAGTGCTTCACTTATATCTTTTAGAGCACGGTGGTGACTTAATTTTGAAGAAATTGCTAGTATCTCATGCTTCACTTATATTATTTTTAGAGTCTTTTAGAACAGCATGGTATTTGCTTTGGTTATAAAATTGGTCCTAGAATGGTAGGCATCCAAGTTGGGTATAATAAAAACTATCATAGGAAGTGAATTGGATGCTATGATCAATTTGATACTTGATAATTGTTTTGAGATATGGAGGTAGTGATATTAAAGTCATGCTAGTTGGGTGATTATGAATTTGAGGAATGCTTGTGTTGAAGTTAGCAAGTCCCATAGAATGCATTTATGGTTAAAGTTGTGTAACAAATTTGAAACATGAAGTGTACCTGGCTTGTGCATCCTTATGAGTGGCGGTCGGGGACGAGCGATGGTCTTTTCCTACCAATCTATCCCCCTAGGAGCATGCGCATAGTACTTGATTTTTGATGAATTCTAAGTTTTTTTCAATAAGTATATGAGTTCTTTTGACTAATGTTGAGTCCATGGATTATACGCATTTTTACCTTTCCGCCATTTCTAGCCTCTTCGGTACCGTGCATTGCCCTTTCTCACCTTGAGAGTTGGTGCAAACTTCGCCGGTGCATCCAAACCCCGTGATACAATACGCTCTATCACACATAAACCTCCTTATATCTTCCCCAAAACAGCCACCATGCCTACCTATTATGGCATTTCCATAGCCATTCCGAGATATATTGCCATACAACTTTCCACCGTTCCGTTCATCATCATCATGACATACTTTACTTTTGTCATATTGCCATTGCATGATCATGTAGTTGAAATCGTATTTGTGGCAAAGCCACCATGCATTATTTTTCATACAGGTCACTCCTAATTCATTGCACCATCCCGGTACTCTGCCAGAGGCATTCATATAGAGTCATATCTTGTTCTAGTTTCGAGTTGTAATTCATATGTTGTAATCAATAGAAGTGTGATGATCATCATTATTAAAGCATTGCCCAAAAAGAAAAAAAAAGGCCAAAAAAAGGCCCCAAAAAAAAGAAAAAAAAAGAAGAAAATAAATAAAAAAGGGAAATGTTACTATCTCTTTTTCCACACTTGTGCTTCAAAGTAGCACCTTGTTCTTCATGTAGTGAGTCTCATATATTGTGCTTCAAAGTAGCACCTTGTTTTTCATATAGTGAGTCTCATAAGTTTTTTTCATACTAGTGGGAATTTTTCATTATAGAACTTGGCTTGTATATTCCTAGGATGGGCTTCCTCAAATGCCCTAGGTCTTCGTGAGCAAGCAAGTTGGATGCACACCCACTAGTTTTCTTTTGTTGAGCATTCATTTATAGCTCTAGCGCATCCGTTGCATGGCAATCCCTACTCCTCATGTTGACATCAATTGATGGGCATCTCCATAGCCCATTGATTATCCTCATCAATGTGAGACTTTCTCCTTTTCGTCTTCTCCACACAATCCCCATCATCATATCCTATTCCACCCATAGTGCTATATCCATGGCACACGCTTATGTATTGCGTGAAGGTTGAAAAAATTTGAGATTATTTAAGTATGAAACAATTTCTTGGCTTGTCATCGGGGGTATAGAAGTTGGGAACATCTTTGTGTGACGAAAATAAAGCATAGCGTAACTATATGATTTTGTAGGGATGAACTTTCTTTTGCCATGCTATTTTGAGAAGACATGATTACTTTGATTAGTATGCTTGAATTGTTACCATTTCTTTTATCAATATGAACTTTTATTTTGAATCATTTGGATTTGAACATTCATGCCACAGTAAAGAAAATTACATTGAGAAATATGCTAGGTAGCATTCCACATCAAAAATTCTCTTTTTATCATTTACCTACTCGAGGACGAGCAGGAATTAAGCTTGGGGATGCTTGATACGTCTCCAACGTATCTATAATTTTTGATTGTTCCATGCTATTATATTACCCCTTTTGGATGTTTATGGGCTTTATTTTACACATTTATATCATTTTTGGGACTAACCTACTAACCGGAGGCCCATCCCATATTGCTATTTTTTTTGCCTATTTCAGTATTTTGAAGAAAAGGAATATCAAACGGAGTCCAAACGGAATGAAACCTTCGGGAGCGTGATTTTTTGAACGAACGTGATCCAGAGGACTTGGAGTGCAAGTCAAGAAGCAACCGAGGCTCCCACGAGATAGGAGGGCGCCGCCCCCTATAGGGTGCGCCCCCTGTCTCGTGGGCCCCTTGGGCGTCCACCGACGTACTTCTTCCTCCTATATAATCCTACGTACCCCGAAAACATCCGGGGGGTAGACAAAACACAATTTCCACCACTGTAACTTTCTGTATCCACGAGATCCCATCTTGGAGCCTTCGCCGGTGTTCTGCCGGAGGGGGAATCGACCATGGAGGGCTTATACATCAACACCATAGCCCCTCCGATGAGTTGTTAGTAGTTTACCACAGACCTACGGGTCCATAGTTATTAGCTAGATGTCTTCTTCTATCTTGTTGCATCTCAATACAATGTTCTCCCCCTCTCTTGTGGACATCTATTCGATGTAAACTCTTTTTGCGGTGTGTTTGTCGAGATCCGATGAATTGTGGGTTTATGATCAAGTTTATCTATGAACAATATTTGAATCTTCTCTGATTTATTTTATGTATGATTGAGTTACCTTTGCAAGTCTCTTCGAATTATCAGTTTGGTTTGGCCTACTAGATTGATCTTTCTTGCCATGGGAGAAGTGCTTAGCTTTGGGTTCAATCTGTCGGTGTCCTTACCCAGTGACAGAAAGGGTTGCAAGGCACGTATTGTATTGTTGCCATCGAGGGTAACAAGATGGGGTTTATATCATATTGCTTGAGTTTATCCCTCTACATCATGTCATCTTGCTTAATGCGTTACTCTGTTCTTATGAACTTAATACTCTAGATGCAGGCAGGAGTCGGTCGATGTGTGGACTAATAGTAGTAGATGCAGGCAGGAGTCGGTCTACTTGTTGTAGATGTGATGCCTATATACATGATCATGCCTAGATAATCTCATAATTATTCGCTTTTCTATCAATTGCTCAACAATAATTTGTTCACCCACCGTAATACTTATGCTATCTTGAGAGAAGCCTCTAGTGAAACCTATGGCCCCCGGGTCTATCTGTTATCATATTTGCTTCCAATCTACCTTTATTTGCATCTTTACTTTTTGCATATATATTATAAAATACCAAATATATATTTATCTTATCTTACTATCTTTATTAGATCTCACTTTCGCAAGTGGCCGTGAAGGGATTGACAACCCCTTTATTGCGTTGGTTGCCAGTTCTTTGTTTCTTTGTGTAGGTGCGTGGGACTTTTGAGGAGCCTCCTACTGGATTGATACCTTGGTTCTCAAAAACTAAGGGAAATACTTACGCTACTATTGCCGCATCACCCTTTCCTCTTCAAGGAAAACCAACGCAAGCTCAAGACGTAGCAGTTGTCTCCCTTCAAATTTGGTCGTTGTGCGATCCCTTCCCGCCTTCATTTGGGAAGAGGACCTAGCCACCATGGTCAAGGGGGACGACGGATCAAGTCGACCACATCCACTCCACCCTCACCAGCTCACTTGAGCTCAAGAACACACCTCCTAAGGTTGTTCTCCACTGTATTAGTTCATCCTCAGCCCCTCAAGGCAAATCCACCACAAACCAGGAGTAGGGTTTTACACCGCAAGGTGGCCCGAACCTGGGTAAACTGTTGTGTCCCCTTTCCTTCGAGCTCGACGTGCTAGGCCGTAAGATTGGCGAGTAGGCAGACTGGGGAGAGTTCGAACCTCTCAAGGGTTTGTGGAACCCGAAATCCGACACCTCGCACTCCCCTCCGCATTGGCATCCACGTGCCTCATCTTTCCTGGATGAGTGTCATTCCCTTCCTAGGCCTCGCCATCGTCCATCGCCTGGGTGTTGTCCGCACGGCGTGGTCAAGGTGGTCAACAAGCGACAGCCATCGGAAGAGTAGTGTACGCGGTGAGGCTGATAGATGGACCCACCGGCTACATCCTCACACGCAAGGAAGTGCCTCCATATTACGCGCGAAAAAAATGAATCCTCCCCCTGACAGCTCGGACCCACCATCAATAACTTCGCATGTAAGGAAATGCCTCCTTATCTTCCCTGATAGCCGGGATCCACCTAGTTGAAGTGTATGTAGCGTTGTCATTCTGGCCGCGAATGTCTACATACATACTAGTAGATCTGTCTCTCTACATCGATGAACCGTGGCCGAGCAAGCAGCTGCACGTGTAGTAGTAGAGCCCCCGATGTAGCAGTTCAGGCAGTCCCTTCTAAACCGTGTACATGTACGTACAGCCACATGCCAAAAAAATACGGCCACGTACGTACATACGGGCGGGGTCTTGAACGCCTACTCGCACATACGTAGGACCAGGGCTCATGTACATGGAGAGGCAACGAACAGCAGCAACAGTGTCCTGTTCATCGGGAGGCAACAGACTGTGTCGGAATGGTCCTATTCAACGGGATCCAAACGGCTTGGATGGAACAACCGAAACGGGGTCTGGCATACCGGAGTACAGAGGAAACGACCTTCTCTTCGACCGGCTATAGTCGAAACAGGGATCCTGTTCATCGGGAGGGGTGTGGCGTACCGCAAAACGGAGGAAACAGACTTGTGTTGGAGCTCTACGGTCGAAATGGGGGTCCTGTTCATCAGAGGGGTGTGGCGTACTGCAAAACGGGACTCCACGGGATACTATTCACCCACCGTCGACTTCCTTCAGCCTCCACCTGCACTGTTCATCCACCGCATTTTCCTCCTGCCTCCACCCGCTACTATTCATCCACGGGCTACTATTCATCCAGCCCTCCACCGGCTACTATTCAACTAGCCCTCCGCGGGGTCCTGTTCTTCCGCCCCCAACCAGCTCGGCTATGGTGGCCTCCTCTCGGGGTCCTTTTCATCCAGCGGCAACGGCCTACTACTACTACTACCACGGGGTCCTGCTCATCCAACCCCCACCGGGAACTGTTCATCCAAACCCAACCACGTACGTCATGACTCATTCAACCAACCCCCACATTCATTGTTCATCAAGAGGCGACAGGTTCGATCAGCTTCGGTTAGCAGCAGTAGCGAAGGAATCCCTCTACCGGGTTCAGTTAACAGCCAGGGATCGATCGATCGCTCGGGTTCACTTATGTAGCCAGTGCAATCGCTCGGGATTAGTTAGAGCCCAACGCCTCGCACACACGCATGTACACATATGAGAGAAAACGCGCAAACCTCCGTGCATCGCTCGGGCCCCACCACCCACTGTAATCTGGAACTCCCCGAAATTTTCCGCGCCCTTGCTTCTACCATGATTTTTTCCGTCATGGACGGCCCAAAGAATGTCATGCAGGTTCATCTCCGGCCCTCCCAGGACGAAAAGCCGATTTTCTATCATGATTTTTTGTCATAGAAGTAGGAGCCCACCACATCTATGATGATGCTAGGTTTTGTCACAATTTTCGTCATAGAAGTTTCATAAGCATGACAGAAAAAATTCATTCGGCCCAAAATGTCACAGATGTGTCTTTGTTTTGTAGTGTCCCATGGAAAGAAAAATTGATCTAGTCGGCCTAACTAAACCAAAGATTCGAAGAATAAATATGAGGCTATAAATAATCATGCATATAATAGATCAAAAGAAGACTCAAATAATATTCATGGATATAGATCCGATCATAAACTCAAAGCTCATAGGATCCAAAAAAACACACCGCAAAAAGAGTTACATCAAGTAGATCTCCAAGAGACCATTATATTTAGAATCAAAAGAGAGAGAGGAAGCCATCTAGCTTCGGAATACGGACCCGTAGGTCTATGACGAACTACTGACGCATCATCGGAGAGGCACCAATGAGGATGATGAACCCCTTTGTGATGGTGTCTAGATTAGATCTCGTGGTTCTAGAACTTGCGGCGGCTGGAACTGTGTTTCATCGACCCCCTAGGTTTTCTGGAATATTTGGGTATTTATAGGTTGAAGAGGCGGTGCGGGAGGCCACCAAGGTGGGCACAACCCACCTGGGCATTCTTGGGCCCCTAGGCATGCCCTGGTTGGTTGTGCTCCCCTTGGAGCCCCCTCTGGTACTTCTTTGGCCCATCTGGTATCTACTGGTCCAAAAAAATTCTCCAAAAAGTTTCGCTGCATTTGGACTCCGTTTGGTATTCATTTTCTACGATGTAAAAAACAAGCAAAAACAACAACTTGCATTGGGCACTTTATCAATAGGTTAGTCCCAAAAAATGATATAAAGTTGCTATAAAATGATTGTAAAACATCCAAGAATGATAATATAACAGCACAGAACAATCAAAAATTATAGATACGTTGGAGACATATCAGCATCCCCAAACTTAATTCCTGCTTGTCCTCGAGTAGGTAAATGATAAAAACAGAATTTTCTATGTGGAATGCTGCCTAACATGTTCCTCACATATTGTTTTCTTTTGTAGCATGTATGTTTGGACTTTTATATGGTTCAAAGCAATAGTCTAGTTTTGACATGAAGATTTCAAAACACAAGCATATCAACAAGTAACCATGTCTTTATAAATATCAACACTAAAGAAAGTTATCCCTAGCCCATCATGCTCAATCATTGATCCATTCATGAAACACACTCGCATATTAGCTACATCCAATTATGAAGTATGATCATAGTGCTCCCTAGTTGGTGCTTTTTAAGAGAAGATGGAGACTCAAGTAAAAATAAAAATTGCATAAAGTAAATAGAAAGACCCTTCGCAGAGGGAAGTAGGGAGGATTAAGAGGTCTTTCTATCTTCAACTAACATGTCTTTCCCCTCTAAAAGACATGTGGCTTCATTCCTCCTTGTTTACCAAGCATCTGGGAGGATTAAGAGGTCTTTCTCTCCCATATGGTCTCTTTGGCCCATAAGATAATCTTTGATGTGATCTCTCTCCCCCCCTTTGACATAAATTTCCATGAAGGGTTCTTCTAGAGTACAAGTCAAATAGGTTCGGTCCTTGAGTCACATGGCAAAGCAGTGTGAAAAATGTGATGCTGGTAGAGGATAAGAATCATCGAGTGGAGCTGGATAAGAAAAGCAGGATGCAAATGGCAAAATGTTTCCACTATGGTGAAATCGGTAACACCAAGCCTTTTTCATCGGTGCACCGAATTGTTTTGGTTTGTTCAAAAAGAAAAGATCGGTGAGGCCGAGTTCATCACAGAGAATGGATTTTGTCATCTCAGCTCACTAGGAAAATTGGTTCTCACAAAGATTTGCAGGGGATTAACTAAAGAATTTGCAATGAATTAAATGCAGAAAGCAACAGAGAAGAAATGAAATATAGATGAAGTTTTTTTTCTAAAAGGGGAAAAATCATGCAAGAAGCAAATGCAAGAACACAAAAAAAACTCAAGAGAACTTCATCTAGAATTGGTCGGTGACAAAGTCACCTATGTTAGAGTATATCGACTTAGGAGTCAAGTGAAGACACTTGATCATAGGTCATACTCATCGTTTAAGCTCAAAATGGGGTTGAGATTTTTCGTTTAAGCATTTTGATGTATTCACATCTTGTTGAGATTCTTTGACCCATGTCTTGGGATAAAACTTCTCTAAGATGGAATGACATACCTTGGTGGTGATGATCTTGATCATGTAGTTGAACTTGTGTAGGGTGCTCAAGGTTGATGTAGTTCATCAAGAGTTGGGAGCATCGCTTGTAGTTGGGGTTCATCTTCCTACATGGGTTAGTTTTGCAAGGAAGATCACTTGTGTATCCAAAATGACAATCATGAAATTTGATATGTAGAAGTTGTCAAAGGATATATTGAAAGGATTCATGCTTCCTTGACTTCAACCACCATATTGTAGAGACTTGGAGATGTACAGATTGCTTAGAATGTGATTGAGTTGCAATCTCATAGAATTGATCTTATCCAAGTACCTATAAGGGTTACATAGCATTCAAGGGTACAAGTACATCCAAGACATATGATCATCATCATCATAAGAGAAATATCAAGGATTAGTCATAGAAAGGCTCCTGCCTTGCATGCATCCACATGGAGTTTCTACTACAAGTTTGAGGCATCAATGATGTTCAATTCACCTCTCAAACGGCAAAACACTTTCTCATCAAGTGGTTTGGTGAATATATCCGCCAATTGCTTATTGGTACAAACATGGTTAAGTTTGATATCTACCTTAGCAACATGATCTCGAATGAAATGATGACAAACTTCAATATGCTTAGTTCAAGAATGTTGCACGGGATTATGAGCAATCTTAATAGCACTCTCATTTTCACAAAGCAATGGAACATGTTTCACATATATCCCATAATCTTTAAGAGTTTGGGTCATCCACAGTAATTGAGTGAAACATGAACCGGCGGCAATATATTCGGCGGTGGATAAGGATGCCGAGTTTTGTATCTTGGAGGATCAATATACAAGAGATCTACCAAGAAATTGACAAGTACCCGAAGTGGACATTCTATCAACCTTGTCATAGGCATAGTCCGAGCCGGAGTAGCCAACAAGATCAAAAGAAGACCTCTTAGGATACCAAATGCCAAAGTTTGCTATGTGAATTAAGTATCTCACTATCCTTTTCACAGCCTTAAGATGACATTCTTTGGGGGCCGCTTGATATCATGCACACATGCACACACTTAGCATAATATCGGGATGGGAGGCACATAGATATAACAATGAACCAATCATAGAGCGGTAAACCTTTTGGTCAGCTGTTTCGCCATCCTTTGTCAAGTCAAGGTGTCCACTAGTAGGCATGGGGGTACTCATACCTTTGCATTCTTGCATGTTGAACTTCTTGAATATGTCCTTGGTGTAATTTGTTTGAGAGATAAAGGTATCCTCCTTAGTTTGCTTTATTTGCAAACCAAGAAAGAACTTGAGTTCACTCATCATAGACATCTCAAACTTCTCAGACATTAGCTTTCCAAACTTTTCACTAAAATGAGGGTTAGTTGAACCAAATATGATATCATCAACATAAATTTGGCACACAAATAATTCACCATGAACCCTTTTAGTAAAAAGTGTAGAATCAATTTTTACCAATTTCAAAGCCTTTTTCAACAAGGAACTTAGTCAAGCATTTATACCACGCTCTAGGCGCTTCTTTAAGACCATAAAGAGCTTTGTGAAGTTTGTAAACATGATCTGGTTTCTTGGGATTAACAAAACCGGGAGGTTGTTTAACATAAACTTCCTCCTCAATTTCACCATTAAGAAAAGCCCTTTTGATGTCCATATGATATGAAGTGATCTCATGATGATTGTCATAAGCAAGTAAGATGTGAATGGATTTAAGTCTAGCAACGGGGGCATATGTCTCACCATAGTCCATACCTTCGACTTGAGTGTAGCCTTGAGCAACGAGACGAGCCTTGTTGCGTACAACTTGTCCATCTTCATCTTGCTAGTTCCAAAACACCCATTTGGTTCTAATGACATTATGCTTCTCATTGGGTTTTTCAACCAACATCCACACTTGGTTCCTCTCGAAATTGTGTAGCTCTTCATGCATGGCGTTCACCCAATCCGGATCATCAAGGGCATCTTCAACCTTCATAGGTTCAACGCTAGAAATGGATGAGTAATGTTCACAAAAGTTATCCAAACGAGTTTTAGAGTGACTCCCGGTTTGAATATCATCAAAGATTTGTTCGACGGGATGATCTCTTGAGAGCTTTTGTTTGGGTCGGGGTGGAACATTATCTTCATTTTCTTGCTCTTGCTCTTGTCTTTCTTCATAGTTATTGGCGTTGTTGTTCTCCCATGGAGATGGAGAAGGAGGTCGTCGAGGTTCATCTTGTTGTACATCCTCGTTATCATCATCTTGATGTGTCCCACTAGTGGATGCCTCAAAGTCAACTTGTGGTTCACCTTGGCATGAGGTTGAGGTTTCCACCTGGACGGACGAGGTACTCTCCTTCACCTTAGTTGGGAGAATCTTGCCAATAGACAAGTCTTATATGGCTTCAGAAGGATCTTTGTCACCTACATCAATTGGCAATTGCTCTTTGCGAGCCGTTAGATTCATCAAACTTCACATCTACCGTCTCTTCAACCTTTTGAGTGAAATTGTTGTAGACACGGTATGTGTGAGAGTTTGAGCCGTAACCGAGTAGGAAACCTTCATGAGATGTAGGAGCAAATTTTGAATGACGATGCTTATCAAGAATGTAGCACTTTGAGCCAAATACTCAAAACTATCCAACTTGGGGTTTGTTACTGGTGAGAAACTCGTATGCCGTCTTGCCGAGTATCTTGTGAAGATATAGACGATTCGTTGCATGGCAAGCTGTCTTAACCGCTTCCGCCCAAAAGTGTTTTGGTGTCTTGTACTCATCAAGCATCGTTCTCTCCATTTCAATGAGCGTCCGGTTCTTCCTCTCAACAACTCCATTTTGTTGAGGCATGTACATAGCCGAGAACTCATGTAAAATCCCTTCTTCGTCAAGAAAGGTGACCACATTGGCATTCTTGAACTCCGTTCCATTGTATCTGCGAACCTTCTTGATATTCACTTCAAATTGGTTTTGGGCCTTCCTAGCGAAGTTTTTGAAGATCTTTTGGACCTGCGATTTATCATCAAGAAAGAACACGCACTTAAATCTTGAAAAATCATCAACAATGACCAATCCAAATGAGTTACCACCGAGACTCTTGTAGGCATTGGGACGGAAAAGATCCATGTGAAGTAGCTCAAGTTGTCTTCTCGTGGTCATGATGTTCTTCACGGGATGACTCCCTCCAACTTGTTTTCATGCTTGGGAAGCACTACAAAGTCTATCCTTGTCAAATACATCTTTAAGACGAAGGATATGATCACCTTTAATAAGCTTGTCAAGATTTCGCACACCCACATGACATAACCGTCTATGCCACAACCAGCCATTAGAGGATTTAGCAATTAAGCAAGTTCTAGGTTGAGCCTTTTTAGAGAAATCTACAATGTATAGATCACCTCTACGTATGCCAGTAAGGACCATATTATGATTATCTCTTCAAAACACTTGGCAATCTACTTCAGTAAATAGGACATTGAAACCGAAATTGGCTAGTACAGATACAGAAAGTAAATTGTAACCAAGAGATTCGATGAGCATAACATTTTGTATGGAGTTGTCATCTGAGATGGCCACCTTACCAAGGCCAACCAACTTACCCTTTGAGTTGTCACCAAAAGTGACATACTTTCGAGGGTCGTTGTTTTCAGGAAGCTTGTCGGTGTTCTGGGAATTGGGGTCCCCAGACTTGCCCGCCTGTGGCCTGCAACGTGGGTCAGCAGTGGCCCAGTACGGCCCGTCTTCATCAACCCAAGTTCAAGACCCTCACGAGGGGCCAAGCCTCACAGGGCGGACGACACAAGGCTTCCTCAGGGGTGGCCTCACCAGGCAGGCTCGTGAGGAGGCAGAGAGATCAAGGCAAGGAGTACCTCGCGAGGTGCTCGTGACGCAAGCCATGACGATCAAGACCAGGCGGGCGCCAGCCAGTGCAGTGTCCTTGTTTCCTCTTTGGTGCAAAGGGGGCAAGCGCAGGCGCGGAGTACCGAGGCATCAGGCAAATGTTTCCATATCAGTGCAACGAGACCAAGACTAACAGAGCAGAAGGATGGAGGTCACCGTGGAGCCCAAGACGTCGTCATCACTAGTGCCTTTGGCAGTCGAAGACCACCTTTAGTCAGGATAGGTTGTACTAGCTGTTCCCCTTCAAAATGGTCGTTGTTGGCTCCCTTCCCGCTCAATATTTGGGAGGAGGACCAGGGCCTCTATATATAGATATAACCACCACAGTAGAGAGAAAAATCTCATCTAGAGCTAATCGAATCCTTCCCAAGTAGAACACCGCACCAGCCCAAGAACACCCCTCGCGAGGCAGTTCTTCCTCTGTACTGTTCATCATCAGGCCTAGAGGCAGTCCACCACCCCACACACTGGATTAGGGTGGCCCGAACCAGTATAAACCTCGTGTCCCTTGTGTTGTTCATCATGCTAGCTTAGAATCGCGGCGAGGTTTTGGGGCGTGGATCGGTAGGGAGAAGATCTTCGTGCGCACCCCAGAGTTTGAACCTTAAGGGTTTTGCCGGAACCCGATATCCGACATTTGGCGCGCCAGGTGGGGGTGCGCCGGAATCTTCTTTCTGCTGTTCTGCGTTCCTTCGCTTCATTGCATTCATGGCTGACATTCGCCGAGCTCGTGCCAAGTGTCGGGCTGCTCTCGCCACCCGCGTCGCCCAGATAGCTCTCGTCGGTGGGCCTCCTCGTTGTTCCCCGTTGCCTGCTGCCAATGCCGCCACCGGTACTGCGGGGAACGAGCAGCAAGCATCTTTGTTGCACCCCTCGGTGCGGCGGGAAGGCCCCACCGCCACTCCGTTGCTAACTCCAGCCGGTTCGTTGTCTCACGCTTGTCGCGCTACCACGGACGCGCAGGCCGCATGGCTCCTGGCACGTGAGCTCCTACACTACCGCCCCATTGACGACCTCTACGAGGAGTGGCTCGCTTGCATCACCGAGCTCGTCAGCGCCACAGGGGGCTCTCCCACGCCGTCCGTCTCGCCGGGTCGCCCTCCGTCCTGCATGGGCGATGTGGCTCAGTGTAACACCCCAGATCCGTTGCGCCAGGTGTCTGCCAGTTATCCGTCGTCGTTGCCATGTCATTTGCTTGCGTGTTGCATTTTATCATGTCATCATGTGCATTTCATTTTGCATATGTGTTCGTCTCATGCATCCAAGCATTTTCCCCGTTGTCCGTTTCGTGATCCGGCGCTCCTATGCTCCCCGGCGTCCCCTTTTTGCCTCTCGTGGTGAGTGGGTGTTAAACTTTCTCGGAATGGACCGAGTCTTGCCAAGCGGCCTTGGTATAGCACCGGTAGACCGCCTATCAAGTTTCGTGCCATTTGGAGGTCGTTTGGTACTCCAACGGTTAACCGGGTAACCGTAAAAGACCCCCTCTCTTGCAGCCCAACACCCTTCCAAAGTGGCCCAAAACCCATCTAACTCCCCTCCATGCTCTCGGTCATTCGATCACGATCGTGTGGGCGAAAACCGCTCCTCATTTGGACACTCCTAGCTCCCTCTACCTATATATATGCCTCCCCCTCCGAAATTCACGGGCAAACCCTAGCGAAATCCCTCTCCGCGCCGCTGGACACGTCCGGTCCGACCCTCCACGTCCGCCCCGCCGCGCCCGAGCCAGTCAGGCGCTGCCCGGTGGCCCTCCGCTCGGGCT
>NC_041387.1:160341958-160380130 GCF_002162155.2 Triticum dicoccoides | reverse complement strand
CCGACCCCTTCGCCTCCGGCCGGAGCCAGCCACGCCGACCGGAGCCAGCCGCGCCGACCGGAGCCGACCTCGCCGCCCGCGGCTCCAACTCCGACGTCCTCCGCCGCCGCAGCGCCGTCCTCCGCGCCTCCGGCCGCCCGGCCTCTCCTCCGTCCTTCCCCGACTCCGGCAGTCAAGCTCCGGCCTCCTCCCCGAGCTCCTCTCCGGCGACGAACCTCGAACCGCGCGCCCCGGCGTCAGATCCCGATCCAGAATCCGGTTGACTTCTTCTCCCCCCTTTTTTTCGCTTAGTCCTTAACTGCCATAAAAATTGTTGCATCTTCATTGCATCACATCTTCACATCCGTAGCTCCGTTTCGTGCGTGTAGTATGTCAAATTGTTCGCCCCGAAGAGTACATCATTTCATTCCATTGCATCATTTACATTTGAGCTCATCTTGATGCCCGAAATGCTGTTGGAAGAGGGCTTCATAATGTTAGTTTCAGAATCTTATCAGCACGAGCTCTTTTGTCATTTTTGCCATGATTGATGTGTGCATCCTATGGACTTGGTCCCTAAATGTGTTTTGAACTAGGCTAGTTCTTGTTTACAGAGGTGCTTACCATGTATTTTTGTGATCAATGTGGTGACTAGCACAAGCATGCAAACTAGGCTTCGTGTTAACGCTGATTTTAGTCCCTGTTCTGCTGTAATTTTGGTGCCATGTAAACATGTTGCTACAGAGAGATCCATGCATATTTTGAGATACTTCAGTAAGGGTGTTTTGAACATATGGTTGTTTTCTATCCATTCGTGCCCTTGTTTGCAATTATGGAGTAGTCTAGCATGTCATTTTCGTGCCCTACTTTTGCTTCAAAATGTTTCCTGGCAGATTGTTTACATGTTATTCAATTTGGCCAAGCTTGCTATAGTTGATCCGTGCATGCTATGAACTTGTTCTTGCCTTGGTTGGTTACACAAACATGTCTTCTTGACGATGCTATGCTTATCTTGTTATGCAATGACTTGTGGTGAGTGAATCGAGCTTGTTAAGTAGTGTACTTGTTGTTGCTGTTTTGCTAGGCTGAATCTGTTATTTCGTGATGCGATGTAAACATGTTGCTACTAATCATTATATGCATAATCTGGAGATGTTCTATAAACATGTTTTGATCTAAATGTCATCCTCTATCCATCCATGCCCCTGGTTGCATTTATAGGTTGCTGTAGCTTGTTGTAATCTTGCTCTAAAGTTGCTTGATAATGTTGCTGTCAGCCTGTTAACATTAACTTCAGTTGTTTCCATGTGTTTTCCTAGTGATCCATGCACCCTATGAACTTGCTATTGCCATGCTTAGCTTCACAAACATGCCTTCTTACTGTTGGGTGCCTTGCCATGCCATGTAATGATCTGTAGTGAGTTGCACAAGCTCATCAACATGCCTTCATAATTATGTTCCTGCCATGTATGAATCTGTATAATAACTTGCTATGTTTACGTGGGTGCCATCATATTTTCTGATCCTTTTTGGCTTATGGTCAGTAAGGGCCTTTTGATCTATGCTTTGAGTAGATTCATTTCATGCCTTGTTTTGCTATTATAAGTTCCCATAGCATGTTGAAAACTTGCTCTGAACATTGCCTCGTGATGCTGTTTATGCCATGTCCAAACTGATATTTTTTGCACTTTCTCCATGTTTGTTTGAACCTGTTATGTTGTGATTTAGCCGTAGCTCAGTGTTCCTCTTTTGTAAAGCATCTCCTGTAGATCACTGCCATATGTTTTGTTTTTATGTTGGGGTGCCGTAGCATAGTTTCTTGTTGCATGCTAAGTAGCATCGTGCTGTTAATCGCAGCTTTGTGCCATACTTGTCTTGCTTGCCATTTGCAAACCGTGCATCCGAATCCGGTGATCTTTATATCGATTTCAACCGAAATAATCTCATCTTTCCAGCGGCATACTTGGTTTGCCAAGTTGATGCCTTGTTCATCATCTTTCCTTCCGAAGCATGCATATGCATTGCGTACCACATCTCGCATATCATGACATGTATTGCATCATGTTGCTTGTGCATTGCACCGTGATTTATTGTGGTTCCTTGCTTGTGTTCTTGCTTTTGGTAGAGCCGGGAGATGAGTACGTGCACGAGGAACCTGTTGAGTACGCTTACGAGGATCCAGCCTTCAACAACTCTAAGAACCTTGCAGGCAAGATGACCGCTACCCTGGATCTCACTACTATCATTGCTATGCTAGTTGTTTCGTTCTATCGCTATGCTGCGCTACCTATCACCTATTTATCAAGCCATCCCAAATTTCCATGAACCTCTAACCTTTGACACCTTTCCTATGCAAACCGTTGTTTGGCTATGTTACCGCTTTTGCTCAGCCCCTCTTATAGCATTGCTAGTTGCAGGTGAAGTTGAAGATTTCTCCATGGTGGACAGGATTTTGATTGGGATATCACAATATCTCTTATATTATTAATGCATCTATATACTTGGTAAAGGGTGGAAGACTCGGCCTTTTTCCTAGTGTTTTGTTCCACTCTTGCCGCCCTAGTTTCCGTCATACCGGTGTTATGTTCCCGGATTTTGCGTTCCTTACGCGGTCGGGTGATTTATGGGACCCCCTTGACAGTTCGCTTTGAATAAAACTCCTCCAGCAAGGCCCAACCTTGGTTTTACCATTTGCCTCACCACCACCTACTTTTCCCTTGGGAGTCGCTCTCTCGAGGGTCATCTTTATTATAGCCCCCCCCGGGCCAGTGCTTGTCTAAGTGTTTGTCCGAACCAGAGCCACTTGCAGCGCCACCTCGGGGAAACTTGAGGGTTGGTTTTAGTTGTACGTAGTGTTCATCTGGTGTTGCCCTGAGAATGAGATATGTGCAGCTCCTATCGGGATTGTCGGCGCATCGGGCGGTCTTGCTGGTCTTGTTTTACCATTGTCGAAATGTCTTGTAAACCGGGATTCCGAGTCTGATCGGGTCTTCCTGGGAGAAGGTCTATTCCTTCATTGATCGCGAGAGCTTGTCATGGGCTAAGTTCGGACACCCATGTAGGGTATAATCTTTCGAAAGCTGTGCCTGCGGTTATAGGCAGATGGGAATTTGTTAATGTCCGGTTGTACATAACTTGACACTTGATTTCATTAAAATGCATCAACCGTGTGTGTAGCAGTGATGGTCTCTTCTCGGCGGAGTCCGGGAAGTGAACACGGTTTGAGTAATGCTTGACGTAAGTAGTTTCAGGATCACTTCTTGATTGCTTCTAGTTTCTCGACCGATGCCTTGCTTCTCTTCTCGCTCTCACTTGCGTATGTTAGCCACCATATTTGCTTAGCGCTTGCTACAGCTCCACCATATTACCCCTTACCTACCTATGAGCTTAAATAGTCTTGATCTCGCGGGTGTGAGATTGTTGAGTCCCCGTGGCTCACAGATTCTACCAAAACAGATGCAGGTGCCGAGGATACTGGCGCAGATGGCGCAACTGAGCTGAAGTGGGAATTTGATGAGGCCCTTGGTCGTTACTATGTATCGTTTCCAGATGATCAGTAGAGGAGCCCAGTCGGGACGATCGGGGATCTAGCATTTGGGGTTGTCTTCTTTTCATTTGAACTTGACCGTAGCCGGTCTATGAGTGTATTTTAAATGATGTATGATCTTAATTTATGTATTGTGTGAAGTGGCGATTGTAAGCCAACTCTCTTTATCCCATTCTTGTTCATTACATGGGATTGTGTGAAGATGACCCTTCTTGCGACAAAACCACCATGCAGTTATGCCTCTAAGTCGTGCTTCGACACGTGGGAGATATAGCCGCATCGTGGGTGTTACACTCAGGGGGTGCTTCCGCCACCTCCTCCCCAAGAAGGTGCCCTGGCCCCAAGGCACGCGGCCCCTGGACGAGACCCACCGCGTCCAGCGCCCGCGCGACAATAAAGGAGCTGCCAAGAAATCCCTCGGCCTCAAGAAGGCGCTCGCGTGCTCCAGCACGGCAAGACTGCATCCCTTCACCGGCACGTCAAGACCCGGTGCTGCCCCTGGCGGCGACACGCGGGAACCATCAAGAGCAAGCCCCGCGTCTTCAAAAGGCTTCGGTGGCAACGGCTGGCTGCCGCGCCTTCACCACCGAGCTATGCAGCGTTAGCTGGCCAGGCAAGTTCAAACCAGATCTGCCTCCTCGCTACAACGACACTGCCGACCCCATGGAGTTCCTGCAGCTCTACGAGCTAGGCATCGAGGTGGCCAATGGAGACGAAAAGGTAATGGCGAACTTGTTTCCCATGGCGCTCAAGGATGGTGCCTGCACCTGGCTCCTGAACCTGCCTCCCGGCTCGAACTCCTCTTGGGAGGAGATGCGCAGCCGTTTCATCGCCAACTTATAGGGCACTCGCGACCGTTCTCCGGTCGTGGGTGACCTGAGCCGCATCAAGCAGCAGCCTGGAGAGACCCTGCAGAAGTACATCCAGCGCTTCAACAATGCTCGCCACAAGATTCCCAAGGTGACTGATGAGGCCATCATCTCAGCGTTCTCCGATCGTGTTCGTGATGTCAAGATGAAGGAGGATCTTGCCATCCACGAGGATCTGTGCACATCTCTGGAGCTGTTCAACCTGGCGACCAGGTGCGCGCGAGTTGAGGAGGGGCGCCTCTCTCTCCTTGAGCTTCTAGCTGCTGACCCAGAGGAGAAGAAAGCCAAGGCTAAGGACGTGAAGCGCAAAGGAGCAACAGTGCTCACAGCAGAGCCAGACACGAAGCGCGGGAGGGACCAGCCAGAGTCGTCCAAGGGTAGCCAATTCTGCGCCTACCACAACCTCTACACCTACAACACCAACGAATGCCAGGAACTCAGAACCGTCCAAGAAGGATGCATTGGTCGATGCCCCGAGCGCAACGACCAGGGCTACGACCGAGGAGGAGGAAGAGGTGGAGGATGATGGGACGGCCGAGGCCCTCGCCAGGAGTGGCGTGACCGACCTTGCGAGGATCGTTGGTAGGACCAGCCTCGCGAGGGGGCTTGGAGGGATCAGCCTCGTGAGGATCGCCCGCAGGGCAACGCAGGCCTTCCTCCTCTGCCACCACCACCAAGAAGGAATGATGACCACCACCAGGACGAGGGGGCTGGGGGCTTCCAGGAGCGACGTGCTATCACTTGCATCTTGGGCGAAGCCGAGGCCCCAGCCTCTCAGCGCGTCTTCAAGCAATTTGCTCACGAGGTGCATGCAGTCCTCCCCAAGCTCGAGGCCACGCGCCCTCTCAGGTGGTCCACGTGCGCCATCACTTTTAGCTCAGTGGATCAACTCAAGTGTGCGGCTACAGCTGGCATCCTCCCAATGCTCTATTCCCCAGTCATCAGCAATGTGCAAGTTACCAGGACCCTTATCGATGGCGGCGCAGGACTCAACATTCTGTCCGTCGAGACATTCAACTACCTTCAAGTGCCATATAATCAACTTCAGCCAACCAAGCCTTTCTCAGGAGTTACTGACAGCACCACCACTCTGATAGGGCAGGTTCACCTTCCTGTCACTTTCGGACAGTGGAAGAACTATCGCATCGAGCTCATCGACTTCGACGTTGCCCACATTCGCCTGCCATACAATGCCATCCTCGGGTATCCAGCCCTGGCCAAGTTCATGGTAGTGACCCACCATGGCTACAATGTCCTCAAGATGCCAGGAAGCGGCGGAATCATCACAGTCCCCTGCGAAGAGAAGGATGCGGTGTGCTCCCTTGAGCGCGCCTTCCAAGCTGCATCAATCGAGGACCCGGACCGCAAGAACGAGAACCCTCCTGAGGCAGTTCCCAAGAAGAAGAAGACATCGCCCAGCTCAAGGCCTCAGGAGGTTGGCATCTCCGGAGGTGTCGCATCAGGATCCGCGCCCGTGCAAGGGGCACCTTCCATCGCATAGGAAGGCACGCCCGGCGCCCTCCTCGGGCAGGGCTCGGGGGCTCTCTTTTGGAGGGCCTCAGACTTTGCCAAGATCATGAGGGAGGCGCTCGGGCACCACTTGGAGGCGTGCTTTGCGGCACATTTCCCTCAGGAAGGCACGGGCAAGGAAGGCCCAACCCTCAGGACTTCATCACCAAGACCACTCAGGAGCTGCAAGAATCAAGAGTCATACGCGGCGATTGCCGTCTGCCCGGCGTAGCTCCCCATCCAAGTGAGGATGGCGGGCTGCGCGTCTGCATCGACTACCCAGGGCTCAACAAAGCCGCGTCTCAGGAACGCTCTTGGCCTTCGCACGTGCGACGTTGTGAGGGTCCGCCGCACATCTACATTCGCATGCCCATTCGGCCTGCCGAACGTGGCTTCCACTCACCAGCGTCACCTGTGGAGCATTCTGGCAGCTCAGGAGGCCAGGCACCACATGGTCCTGGCAGAGATGGAGATGGTCCTTAAGGAACCACCCAGACCCCTAGAGCCTCCCGAGGCTCAGGGCTCCAGTGGCTCATGAGGAACGGCTTCTTCATCACGCATCTTCGACAGCCCCTCTACAACAGTACCAGGTGACATCTTTCGAGTTCATTTCAGCTGGGAGTGCCCTCAGGGCTGCATCATTCCCAGGTCGCGTGGGTCTGTCCCTGCGGCATGTATCCCTTTTGCTTATGTCTTTAGTTTACCTTGCTGGGGGTGCCCCTTGGGCCGCATCATCCCCAAGCCGCTCGGGCATGACCCAGTGGCATGTAGCCTTCCTGCATCTACCTAATCTAATTTGCCTTTCATGCTTAACCTGCATGTGATAATCGCGTGCCCGATTGACACCTAACTTTGGAGCCTCTCGCGCTGGCACGATGCTTGTGCATGGGTCCGTCCCTGCAACATTGATAAATCTGAGTGGTCGAGCTCTGGCCCGCGGCAGCCCCGCAACCGTCACCTCACCAGGCCCTCAGTGCCCTCACCACTCTCTCGGAGCAACCAATGGCCGGCCAGCAATCATAATGGCAACCCCTGCTTCTTTCGTATTGGTTTACAGGAACCTCGTGAGGTAAAAAACGGGAGCCATAGCGAGCTCTCTTTCTCTCTTTCCCGCGTGTTCCACTTGCGCGTTAAAAGGGGGGCTCCTGAGCATCGCGACTCAGGAGCTCTTACTGGCTCTCCAGCCCTCACCCTGTGGCCTTGTCCACGGCATCGCGACCTGGCATACCAGCGGCGGCTGAGCTCGCTCGATGGCTGGGACCTGAGGACGTAGAGCACGAAGGAGAGTGCGGGGAAGAGAGGGGAAGCTCGCGAAGGCCTAACCCACCTACATCCCAGCTGCAGACGCGCAAGTCCGGCGCCTCGCGAATGAATAACTCCATGCTTTCGAGATAAGTCTCGCCCCTAGAATAGCTAATTGACACGACACAAAACCTCCACTTAATGCGGCTCTGTGACGGCAGTGTTGCCTTCCTTTCTCACCTTTCGGCGGCTGCTTGAGTGCTAAAGGGGACCTCCTGAGCATCACGCCTCAGGGCTTACTAGACCTCGGGCTACTGACCTCCTGGCGTTGACCACGGCATCACGACCTGGCATACCAGCGATGGCTGAAGCCTGCCTGGGGACTGGGACCTGTCAGCGTAGAGCACCAAGTCGTCGCGAGGTTCGAAAGGGGGAGCCAAGCCGGAATAGGGCGTGCATTTGCACCTTCATAATAAGGATAATATCAACAAAAGACATTGTGGACCCTTTACAAGCCCCCGCGGGGTGTCTCCTCGATTCCTCGCAGGGAGCAAAAGACGCGAACCCTAAGGTGCCCTAACTACACATGTCTCCATGGCTGACGCCATCATCAACAGTGGGCCACGAGAGGCTGGTGCCAACCCCATCCAGATCAGCCGCGTCGGCAGCCTGATGTAGCCACCTTGTTCCGGGCACGACGCGAGCTCGGAGGCATGTAGCTATCGTCGCTCTTCTCCAGAGTCACGAAGAGCTCGGGAGAGTCGCTGGACTCCCAAGCATCACCACTGCTGCAAGAGGATCCGTTGGGGAAGCGGGTGGTAGGCCTAGCCCTGGCCATATCGATGTCCTGGCTGCCTCCTCTGGGGCAGCACTCCAGCCGGCAGCCTTCTGCATCGAAGACCTTGAAGAGCATAAAGGAGGCGCCATCATATTTGAAGTGAATCACGAGGGCACCCCCTGTTTAGCAGACCCGGGCGATCTTGCCCCAGCCTCGGGTCATGTAGACCTTGCCCGGAGCAACGACTTCAACCTCCGCTCTGGTCGGCGGTGAACCGCAGTCGGCTTGCTGCAACCAAAGCTCGAGATGCCCCCTCGACGGCAGCTTGAAGGCGAAGAAGTGAGGAAAGCGGATCCAGGTGCTTGGAGGCATTGCTGCATGGAGCACGAGTTCGTGAGAGGAGTCCACGGCATGGACTCCAGGAGCAACGACGCGCACCGCCATGGCTCGTCGGCCTCGCCAACGGCATGGGCGGCATTGCTCGGCGTCTCCTTCTCTAGGGCCCTCGGCCCGGGCGTAAAGTGGGAGAGGGAAGCCAGGAGGTGGCCGCTTGCACCAAGGCCTCGTCATCTCCGGCCTCGCAACTTTGATGCGACAGTCGGGGACCGGTCGTTTCTTCAGCGGGAGCGGGTCAGGCCCCTCCCCGGGGGCATTCCTTTCTCTTCGGCTTAGAACCGGCTGATCGGTGCAATTGGCGTCAAGAGCAGAGGAGGAGCAAGGGATAAGAAGCATGCGGAGCAAGAAGAGATGGTCAACGGGGGCTCACGCCCCTCCGTACTTATAGTATAGAGGAGGCCAACCGTCGGCCTCCATGATCGCAGGTAATCATGACTCTTTTTGCATGTAGCAGGGACTCGTCAAATTGAGCATTTGCCGAGGCAGCATGGGGAAGCGGAGACGCCCACGTACAATCAACCGCCATGCGGCGACCAAGGCCGCAGGCTGTTGGGGCCCGCGGCGCACCGCACTTGCCCTTTGGCTTCGCTGCTAAGCCAAGTCCGAGCGCGCCTTGGGCTCGGGGGCTACTATCGGCGTTCTGGGAACGGGGGTCCACAGACATGCCTGCCTGCGGCCAGCGGCGTGGCTCAGTAGTGGCCCTGTACGGCCCGTCTTCATCAGCCTAAGTTCAAGACCCTCGTGAGGGGCCAAGCTTCGCAGGGCGGACGACACAAGGCTTCCTCAGGGGCGGACTCACCTGGCAGGCTCGCGAGGAGGCGGAGAGATCAAGGCAAGGAGTACCTCGCGAGGTGCTCGTGACGCAAGCCATGACGATCAAGACCAGGCGGGCGCCAGGCAGGCACCAGCCAGCGCAGTGTCCTCATTTCCTCTTTGGAGCAAAGGGGGCAAGCGCAGGCGCGGAGTATCAGGCAAAGGTTTCCATATCAGTGCAACAAGACCAAGACTAGCAGAGCGGCAGGACGGAGGTCACCGTGGAGCCCAAGACGGCGTCATCGCCAGTGCCTTTGGCAGTCGAAGACCACCTTTAGTCAGGATAGCTTGTACTAGCTGTTCCCCTTGAAAATGGCTGTTGTTGGCTCCCTTCCTGCTCAATATTTGGGAAGAGGACCAGGGCCTCTATATATAGAAATAGCCACCACAATCGAGAGAGAAATCTCATCTAGAGCTAATCGAATCCTTCCCACGTAGAACACCGCACCAGCCCAAGAACACCCCTCGCGATGCAGTTCTTCCTCTGTACTGTTCATCATCAGCCCCAGAGGCAATCCACCACCCCACACACTAGATTAGGGTATTACACCACAATGGTGGCCCGTACCAGTATAAACCTCGTGTCCCTTGTGTTGTTCATCATGCTAGCTTAGAATCACGGCGAGGTTTTGGGGTGTGGATCGGTAGGGAGAAGATCTTCCTGCACACTCCAGAGTTTGAACCTTAAGCATTTCGCCGGAACCCGATATCCGACATTTGGCGCACCAGGTAGGGGTGCACCGGAATCTTCCTTCCGATGTAGTGCATTCTATCGCTTCGTCGCATCCATGTCTGACGCTCGCCGAGCTCGTGCCAAGCGCTGAGCTGCTCTTGCCGCCCGCGTCGCCCAGACGGCTCCCATCGGTGGGCCTCCTTGTCGTTCCCCGTCACCTGCCGCTAACTCCGCCACCGACCCGGCGGGGAACGAGCAGCAAGCATCTTCGTTGCACCCCTCGGTGCGCCGGGAAGGCCGCACCGCCACTCAATCACTAAATCCAGCCGGTTCGTCGTCTCACGCTCGTCACGCTCCCACGGACGTGCAGGCCGTGTGGCTACTAGCACATGAGCTCCTGCACTAGTACCCCGTTGACGACCTCTACGAGGAGTGGCTCGCTCACATCACCGAGCTCGTCAGCGCCGCAGGGGGCTCTCCCGCGCCGTCCCTCTCGCTGCCTCGCCCTCCGTCCTGCATGGGCGATGCGGCTCAGGGGGTGCCTCCGCCACCTCCTCCCCAAGAAGGCGCCCAGGCCCCAAGGCGCACGGCCCCTAGACGAGACCCACCACGTCCAGCGCCCGCGCGACAAGAAAGGAGGTGCCAAGAAATCCCTCGACCTCAAGAAGGCGCTCGCGTGCTCCACCACGACAAGACCGCATCCCTTCACCGGCACGTCAAGACCCCGTGCTTCCCTTGTCGGCGGCACACGGGAACTATCAAGAGCAAGCCACGCGTCTGCAAAAGGCTCCGGTGGCCACGGCTGGCTGCCACGCCTTCACCACCAAGCTACGCAGTGTCGCCTGGCCAGGCAAGTTCTAACCGGATCTGCCTCCTCGCTAAGATGGCACTGCCGACCCCATGGAGTTCCTGCAGCTCTACGAGCTGGGCATCGAGGTGGCCAATGGAGATGAAAAGGTAATGTCGAACTTGTTTCCCATGCGCTCAAGGATGGTGCCCGCACCTGGCTCCTGAACCTGCCTCCCGGCTCGATCTCCTCTTGGGACGAGATGCACAGCCATTTCATCGCCAACTTCCCGGGCACTCGCGACCGTCCTCCGGTCGGGGTGACCTGCGCCGCATCAAGCGGCAGCCTGGAGAGACCCTGCAGAAGTACATCCAGCGCTTCAACAACGCTCGCCTCAAGATTCCAAAGGTAACTTAGGAGGCCATCATCTCAGTGTTCTCCGATGGCGTTCGTGATGTCAAGATGAAGGAGGAGCTTGCCATCCACGAGGATCTGTGCACATCTCTAGAGCTGTTCAACCTGGCGACCAGGTGCGCGCGAGCTGAGGAGGGGCGCCTCTCCCTCCTCGAGCTTCCTGCTGCTGACCTAGAGGAGAAGAAAGCCAAGGCCAAGGACGTGAAGCGCAAAGGAGCAACAGTGCTCACAGCAGAGCCAGACACGAAGCACGGCACGGACCAGCCAGAGTCATCCAAGGGTAGCCGATTCTGCGCCTACGACAACCTCTACACCCACAACACCAACGAATGCCAGGAACTCAGAGCCATCCGAGAAGGACGCATCGGTCGACACCCCGAGCGCAATGACTGGGGCTACGGCCGAGGAGGAGGAAGAGGTGGAGGATGATGGGACGGCCGAGGCCCTCGCTAGGAGTGGCGTGACCGACCTTGCGAGGATCGTTGGCAGGACCAACCTCGCGAGGGGGCTTGGAGGGATCAGCCTCGTGAGGATCGCCCGTAGGGCAACGCAGGCCTTCCTCCTCTGCCACCACCACCAAGAAGGAATGTCGACCACCACCAGGACGAGGGGGCTGGGGGCTTCCATGAGCGACGTGCTATCGCTTGCATCTTGGGCGGAGCCGAGGCCCCAGCCTCTCAGCGCGTCTTCAAGCAGTTTGCTCGCGAGGTGAATGCAGTCCTCCCCAAGCTCGAGGCCACACGCCCTCTCAGGTGGTCCACGCGTGCCATCATTTTCAGCTCAGCGGATCAACTCAAGTGTGCGGCTACAGCTAGCATCCTCCCAATGCTCTGTTCCCCAGTCATTAGAAATGTGCAAGTTACCAGGACCCTTATCGATGGCGGCGCAGGACTCAACGTTCTGTCCGTCGAGACGTTCAACAACCTTTATATGCCATATGATCACTTTCAGCCAACCAAGCCTTTCTCAGGAGTTACTGACGGCTCCACCACTCTGATAGGGCAGGGTTGCCTTCCTGTCACTTTTGGACAATGCAAGAACTATCGCACCGAGCTCATCGACTTCGGCGTTGCCCACATTCGCCTGCCATACAACGCCATCCTCAGGTATCCAGCCCTGGCCAAGTTCATGGCAGTGACCTACCATGGCTAGAATGTCCTCAAGATACCAGGAAGCGGCGGAATTATCACAGTCCCCTGTGAAGAGAAGGATGCGGTGTGCTCCCTCAAGCGCGCCTTCCAAGCTGCATCAATCGAGGACCCGGACCGCAAGAATGAGAACCCTCCTGAGGCAGTTCCCAAGAAGAAGAAGACATCGCCCAGCTCAAGGCCTCAGGAGGTTGGCATGTCCAGAGGTGTCGCATCAGGATCCGCGCCCGTGCAAGGGGCGCCCTCCTCGGGCAGGGCTCGGGGGCCCTCTTCTGGAGGGCCTCAGACTTTGCCAAGATCACAAGGGAGGCGCTCGGGCACCACATGGAGGTGTGCTTTGCGGCATGTTTCCCTCAGGAAGGCATGGGGCAAGGAAGGCCCAACCCTCAGGACTTCATCACCAAGACCACTCAGGAGCTGCAGGAATCAAGAGTCATACGCGGCGATCGCTGTCTGCCCGGTGTAGCTCCCCATCCAGGCGAGGATGGCGGGCTGTGTGTCTGCATCGACTACCCAGGGCTCAACAAAGCCGCATCTCAGGAGCGCTCCTGGCCTTCGCGTGTGGGACCTTGCGAGGGTCCGCCGCACAGCTACGTTCGCATGCCCTTCAGCCTGCCGAACGCGGCTACCACTCACCAGCGTCACCTGTGGAGCATTCTGGCAGCTCAGGAGCCCCGACACCACGTGGTCCTGGCAGAGATGGAGATGGTCCTCGAGGAACCACCCGGACCCCCAGAGCCTCCCAGGGCTCAGGGCTCCGGTGGCTCGTGACGATTGTCCTCTTCATCAAGCATCTTCAACACCACCTCTACAACGGTACCAGGTGACATCTTTCGAGTTCATTTCAGCTGGGAGCACCCTCAGGGCTGCATCATTCCTAGGTCGCGTGGGTCCGTCCCTGCGGCATGTATCCCTTTTGCTTATATCTTTAGTTGACCTTGCTGGGGGCGCCCCTCAGGCTGCATCATGCCCAAGCCGCTCGGGCCTGACCCAGTGGCATGTATCCTTCCTGCATCTACCTAATCTGATTTGCCTTTCATGCTTAACCTGCCTGTGATAATCGCCTGCCCTATTGACACCTACCTTTGGAGCCGCTCGCGCTGGCACGACGCTTGTGCATGGGTCCGTCCCTGCAACGTCGATAAATCTGATTGGTCGAGCTCTGGCCCGCGGCAGCCCCGCAAGCGTCACCTCACCAGGCCCTCAGTGCCCTCACCACTCTCTCGGAGCAACCAATGGCCGGCCGAAAATCATAATGGCAACCCCTGCTTCTTTCGTATTGGTTTACAGGAACCTCCTAAGGTCAAAATGGGAGGCATCGCAAGCTCTCTTTCTCTCTTGCCCGCACGTTCCGCTTGCGCGTTAAAAGGGGGGCTCCTAAGCATCGCGACTCAGGAGCTCTTACTGGCTCTCCAGCCCTTACCCCATAGCCTTGTCTACGGCATCACGACCTGGCATACCAGCGGAGCTCGCTCGAGGGCCGGGACCTGAGGACGTAGAGCATGAAGGAGAGTGCGGGGAAGAGAGGGGAAGATCGCGAAGGCCTAACCCAGCTACATCCCAGCTGCAGACGCGCAAGTCCGGCGCCTCGCGAATGAACAACTCCATGCTTTCAGGATAAGTCTCGCCCCTAGAATAGCTAATTGATGCGACACAAAACCTCCACTTACCGCGGCTCTGCGATGGCGACCTTGCCTTCCTTTCTCACCTTTTGGCGGATGCTTGAGCGCTAAAGGGGACCTCCTGAGCATCGCGCCTCAGGGGCTCTTACTGGACCTCGGGCCGCTCACCTCCTGGCCTTGACCACGACATCGTGACCTGGCATACCAGTGACGGCTGAAGCCTGCCTGGGGACCAGGACCTATCAGTGTAGAGCACCAAGTCATCGTGAGGTTAGAAAGGGGGAGCCAAGCCGGAAATAGGGCATGCATTTGCACCACTTCATAATAAGGATAAGATTGATAGTTCTAAGATTGTGAATCATATCAAGAGACTCAACAGGGGTAGGATGCAAGGGGTCAACAAGGGGCGCACAAGGGGTAGTAATGTACTTGTTCAAGTGATATTCTTTGAAAATCTCAAGCATCTCATTTTTCCAAGGAATAAAGAAATCCCCATCAAGCATAGGCACTCTACGTCTAATAGTCCCAATCGTAGACTCGTCCATCTTCCTCCAATGGTGTTTAAACCAAGGCAATGGAGACCAAATCTCTGATACCAATTGAAAGGATCAAGAAGAGGTGTCTAGAGGGGGTGATTAAACCCTCAACAAGTAAAGATAGCAGTTTTTAGGTTTTTTAAGTTGAGGTTGCAAATTAGCACAATTTCAAGCATTCACAATACAATTCAAGCAAGCAGGCAAAGAGTATATGAGTAGCGGATAGTAAAGCATGCAACTTGCAAGAAAGTAAAGGGATAGGATTGGACTGTGCAAACGCAATTGGAGACACTGAGATTTTTGGCGTGGTTCTAATAGGTGGTGGTATCATACATCCACATTGGTGGAGACTTCAACCCACGAAGGGTAACGGATGTGCGAGTCCATGGAGGGATCCACCCATGAAGGGTCCACGAAGAAGCAACCTTGTCTATCCCACCATGGACATCGCCCAAGTAGTACTTGCCTCACTAGGGTAGATCTTCACAAAGCAGGCAATCTCCTTGCCCTTACAAACTCCTTGGTTAAACTCCACAATCTTGATGAAGGCTCCCAAGTGACACCTAACCAATCTAGGAGACACCACTCTCCGAAAAGGTAATAAATGGTGTGTTGATGATGAAATCCTTGCTCTTGTGCTTCAAATGATAGTCTCCCCAACACTCAACTCTCTCACACACATTTGGCTATGGCGGAAATATGATTCGAGTGGAAAACAACTTGGGGAAGGCTAGAGATCAAGATTCTTGTGGTTGGATTGGAATATCTTGGTCTCAACACATGAGTAGGTGGTTCTCACTCAAAAATGAGTAGTGGAAGTGTAGGCACGTTCTGATGGCTCTCTCACTGATGGAGAAGGGGGTTGAGGGGTATATATAGCCTCCACACAAAATCTAACCATTACACACAGATTCCCAAACTCGGTGGGACCGAATGGTTAAACTCGGTCAAACCGACTAGGTTCAAAATGTGAACATTAGGCATTTCGGTGGGACCGACAAGGTCAACTCGGTGATACCAATGTGCTATGGTTAGGGCAAAACCTCATCTTGGTGAGACCGATTACGTAACTCGGTGAGACCGATTTTAGCAATAAGCGAACAAATACTTGGTCAAGTAAACTCGGTGGGACCGACTGCTTATCCCGGTGAGATCGAAATAACTGCAATAGGTAACAGAGAGTTTGCAAGGCCATCTGGGTGATACTGAGATCCCATCGGTGAGATCGAGTTGATTAGGGTTTCTGGATATGGCTATGCCAAGTGAACTCGGTGGCGCCGGATGGATCAAATCAGTGGGGCCGAGTTTGACTTTAGGTGTAGGACATATGTGGAAATGAGAAAGTGGTTGAGGGCTTGGAGCATATCACTAAGCACTTTGAGCAAGTAAGCCATTAAGCAACACCTCATCCCCTTTTAATAGTATTGGCTTTCCTATGGACTCAATGTGATCTTGGAACACTAAAGTGAAAATGTAGAGTCTTGAGCTTTTGCCAATGTTTGTCCTTGGCATCTTGAAGGGGTTCCACATCCTCTTGTCCTGCCACTCCAATGTTGAACTCATCTGAAATATACTAGGTAGAAGTATTAGTCTAACAAGAGATATGTTGACATTAATTACCAAAATCACCCAGGGAGCTCATGTGCTTTCAGTTGTTCACCAACTCCTCCATCGCGTCCGACCATTCCGCCGCCGCCTGCTTGTTGGTGTCCGGTACGGACGGCGGGACCTCAACCCCTTCCCCGTCAGAAGGCGTGACCGGCAACTAGGAGGGCCTTGGGGGCTCAGGTGCGGCTGGCTGGGAGGGTCCGGATAGTCCAGACTCTCCTCTCACATTGGCTAGGAGAGACGCAACCTCATAGTCTTCGGTGACCGAGGCATCAGCCTCGACCATGACTGTGTTGCCCCCGCCCCTCGTGTTCGGACGGGGAGGGGTCCTTTCGGACAACACCTCCCCTACCTCTTTGGGGACTAAGGGAGGTGCGGAGCATGACGCCAATCCGCTATCCGCTAAGTCAACAGGCGGAGAGGTCCCCTCCGAGGTTGGATTTGTAGGGAGGCCATGTGGTGGGTTGTGATACCAATCAATTTGTTTCTGTTAGTAAAGGACTAGTAAAAGTAAAATAAGGAATGTTGAAGTTCATACCTTGTGGCGGGGGGCTTGACCTTGCGGTCCTTCTCGGAGACCTCTTCCGATGCTATGGACTCCTCATCAGAGTCCGAGCTGTTGGGCAGGACCACCTTGGGCCTTCGCTGCCTCTTCAGGGCCTGAAGAGGTTGTACCTCCTCGACGTCTTTGGACACCCCCCTCTTCTTGGAGTGGGAGGAGGAACTTTCCTCCTCATCTTTGTCCTCCTCCCGTTCATGGATAAACGGGGCCGCTCCATCTTCGGCCTTGGTATATGGGCGCTCTCTCAAGCGGACCCCCCGGGCCTCGGGCAGATCTTTCTTCTTCTTCTTCCCCTTCTTCTCTGGCGCCTTGTAAGGCGCCACGACCATCAGTTTCGCCAGTCGAGCCGATTGACGCCATTCGGGCAGCGGAGCTGAGCTATTGATCTTCTTGGCCTTCTCAAGCCAGCCCTGTGAACAGACCGAATATAAACCGGGCAGAAAATCAATTACCTCCTTCGGGGGATGTGCTGTGTCGAGGCCGATGTCTTCCTCCTCAAACAACCACTCCTTCTAGGGCTTGAAAAGTAGACTCCACACCTTGTTATGGGTTGTGCCGAAGAGGTGCTGCACGGTGGCCGGGTCTTCAAGCTTGTGAGTCCACATCGGACTCGCCCTTTGCTGGCAAGGAAGGAGGCGGTGACGGAGCATTATTTGGAACACATTGGTCAGATTGGCGCTGGTATCCATCACATTGGAAACACGCTTCTGCAATTTCTTCACCTTGTCGGCGGATCCCCAGTCAAGACCTTTCTTGGTCCACAAGGTCAATCTCGTGGTGGGTCCGGATCTAAACTCGGGGGTGGCCGTCCAGGCTGCATCCCGTGGCTCTGTCATATAGAACCATTCCTTCTGCCCCACTTTGACAGTGTTGATGAACGTGCCTTCCGACCATTGGACTCGGGTGAGCTTGCTGATCATTGCTCCGCCACAGTCCGCTTGGGCACCGCCGACCACCTTCAGCTTGACATTGAACAACTTCAGCCACATGCCGAAGTGCAGCTGCACCCGTAGAAGGGCCTCGAAAATGATGATGAAGGTGGAGGTGTGGAGGAGAGAGTTGGGGGCTAGATCATGAAAATCTAGCCCATAGAAAAACATCAATCCCTGCACGAAGGGCTGCAACAGGAATCCCAACCCCCAGATGAAGTGTGGGAGGAAAACCACCCTCTCGCCTAGCTTGGGCGTGGGGACGACTTGGCCCTTCCCGGGGGACCCAATGTGCAACATCGGCCGACAAGTAGCCGGCTCACTTTAGCTCCTTGATGTCATTGTTGGTGATGGCTGAGGCCCCACTTGCCATTAGCCCCGGATTCGGCCATGGACGTAGCTAGGAGGAGGCAGGGTGGGAGTTACTGCAAAAAAGAGTAAGGGAGGGCATTGGAGCTCTGGAGATTAGAAAGGCAATAGTGGGAGGTGGAAGAAGGTGTGAGATGATAATTGTAGCCGTTCCCCTTTCTTATAGGCCGCGGAGGAGCCAAGCGTTCCCCTTTGCATGCTGCGGGCCTCTCCGCTTCCCGATACGCTGGTGATGTTATGCGCGGGAGGGGGATCAAAATCATTGATCATATCGCCTAAAAACGAGACACGGTCTCTACCTGATGATACGTGCCAATGAAGGGGCGGCCTCGAGCCGCGTATCGAGAACTTCCAGCAGTTCGGTGTTATGACCGGACGCGACCCTTTGCTAAAAAGTTGTCAGACATGGGCATTGTTCACACTTGAACGCTTTGGCCTTCGAGGCTAAGTAAAACAAATACTTCGGATTCCGGACACCACTTGATCCTGAGCATGCACAAGACAGGATGGAGAACTCGCCTCGCAAGCCGAAGACCGTGGAATATGTGGATGCCGCACAAGCCCTGGCATTGGAGGCTAGTTTGGGGGCTACTAAGGGAGTACTGGATTAAGGGGTCCTCGGGTCGCCAGCCCATTTCTTGTGGGCTGGACTGATGGGCTACTATGAAGCCGAACTAGGGCATGAACCCGTGACCAGATAGAAGATCTTTGAAGTTGTGGTGTGCCCTCCAAGTCAAGACTAGTGTGATCTTTCCTTTGTTGTAAACGATCGCATGTAACCCTAAGCCTACTGGTGTCTATATAAACCAGAGGGTTTTAGTCTTTAGGGCCAGACCAACATCCGTCACCCATCAACCTAGGGTTTAGCTCGTGTGATCTCGTGGTAGATCGACTCCGTAACCATATCATATACATCAAATACAATCAAGCAGGACGTAGGGTCTTACCTCTTCGAGAGAGCCTGAACCTGGGTAAACACCGTGTTCATCGTCCCTTGTGCCCCATTGATCCTAGATCCACAGCTCGGGACCCCCTACCCAAGATCCACCGGTTTTGACACCAACACACGTTGCATGCACACCCAACAGGGATGCCACACACAATACACTACGTCGGGGACTGCGCTGCCGCCACGGTGTAGCCTCCCAGCTAGAGCTGTCCTTTGATGACGGCAGAGTGGCTGAGCGACGATGACAGACCGGTGCCATTGGCGATTGTGGGAGAAGCAAACGAGATAAGCTGCAGGGAGAGAGGGGAAATGCGATGCATGACTCGCCGGTCATGAGGGTTTATATAGCAGGCCAGTAAGCATTGGGATTTTGGGGGATTTCGCCTAGTCGAGCGAGAAGCTTGCACGGCTATACGCGGAACCTGCACGGTTGCACGAGGATGGGCTCACCGATGATTCATTGGCCCACTTCGAGCCACTGTTTGGCCAAAAGAACGCCTGCGCGGTGCTCAAGCTTGCGCTTGAAGCTGTCTGCGGCAGCGGGGTGACACGACATGAGAGGAGGATGAAACGACACGTACACATATGGTTAATAAATAAAAACATTTATAGTTTAATTACCTACTACCTCTGTCCTGGTTTATAGTCCTCTTTGTATTTTTGTGCTAAATTTTGACTAGAGATTGAACTAACAAAATATGAATGCATGTCCCCAAAGATTATATCATTGGATTCATCTTTGAACAGAGTTTCCAATTATATTATTTTTTATAACATGCATTATCATTTTGTTAGTTAAATTTAAGCTCAAAATATGGCAATGAATATAAAGGGGGCTGATAAGTCTCCGTCGTATCTATAATTTTTTATTGTTCCATGCCAATATTATACAACTTTCACATACTTTTGGCAACATTTTATATGATTTATTGGACTAACATATTGATCCAGTGCATAGTGCCAGTTCCTATTTTTTCATGTTTTTTGCTTCGCAGAATATCCTTATCAAACAAAGTCCACACGCGGTAAAAAATTATAGAGAATTATTTTGTAATACTTGTGATTTTTGGGAGGTGGAATCTGTCGGATTTAGGGATCCGGCAACCCTTGAGAGGTTTGAACTTTGGGGTGCGTGTGGAGATCTCAATCTGCCTAGCCTGCCTACTCGCGATCCTCCTAAGCCTAGCCCGTCGAGCTCAAAGAGACACAAATACACAAAGATTTATACTGGTTTGGGCCACCTTTGTGGTGTAATACCCTAATCCAGTGTGGTGTGGTGGATTGCCTCAAGGGGCTATGGATGAACAACCCTGAGGAGGTGAGGTGTTCTTGAGATGGTGTGGTGCTCTACTTGTTCTGATCTCGGTCCCCTTCTATGGTGGTGGCTAGGTCCTATATATAGTGGGCCTTGGTCCTCTTCCCAAATATGAGCGGGAAGGGATTCCAGAACGGTGGGATTTGAAAGGGGACAAGTAGTACAGTCTATCCTGACAAAAGTAGTCTTCGCCTGCGAAAAGCCTCTGGTTGTGACATTGCGGTGGGCTTGGCGATGACCTCCGTCCTGCCGTACTGGTGGTCTTGGTCTTGTTGCACCAGAATGGCAACCTTTGGCTGATCCCTTAGGACTCCACGCCTGTGGCTTGCCTTCCTAGCACCAAAGAGGAAACCCGCTGTCGGCGTTTTGGGAACGGGGGTCCCCAGACTTGCCTGCCTGCGGCCTGCGGCATGGCCCAAGTGGTGGCCCAGTATGGCCCATCATCATCAGCTCAAGCTCAAGACCCTCGCGAGGGGCCAAGCCTCGCGGGGAGGACGACGAAAGGATTCCTTAGGAATGGCCTCACCAGACAGGCTCGCGAGGAGGCGGAGAGATCAGGGCAAGGGTACCTCGCGAGGTGCTCGTGACGCAAGCCAAGACGATCGAGACCAGGGGGGCGCCGACCTGTGTAGTGTCCTTGTTTCCTCTTTGGTGCAAAGGGGGCAAGCGCATGTGTGGAGTATCGAGGCATCAAGCAAAGGTTACCATTTCGGTGCAACGAGACCAAGACCAGCAGAGCGGCAGGACGGAGGTCACCGTGGAGCCCAAGACAGCGTCATCACCAGTGCCTTTGGCAGCCGAAGACCAACTTTAGTCAGGATAACTTGTACTAGATGTTCCCCTTCAAAATGGCCATTTTTGGCGCCCTTCCCACTCAATATTTGGGAACAGGACTTGGGCCTCTATATATAGAGATAGCCACCATAGTAGAAGGCATCTCATAGAGTTCTCATCAGATCTAGAGGCGATCGAACTCACCCAAGTAGTTCACCGCACCAGCCCAAGAACACCTCTCGCGAGGCTGTTCTTCCTTTGTACTGGTCATCATCAGCCCCAGAGGCAATCCACCACACCACACACTGGAGTTGGGTATTACACCACAATGGTGGCTGAACCAGTATAAACCTTGTGTCCCTTGTGTTGTTCCTCGTGTTGCTTAGATTCTCAGCGAGGCGTTGGGACGTGGATCGGCAGGGGGAAGATCTTCGTGCGCACCCAAGAGTTCGAACCTTAAGGGTTTTTCCGGAACCCAATATCCGACATTTGGCGCGCCAGGTAGGGGTGCACTAGAATCTTTCTTCCGCTATTCCACGTTCGATCGTTCGACGCATCCACGGCTGACGCTTGCCGAGCTCACACTGAGTGTCGGGCTGCTCTCGCCGCCCGCGTCGCCCAGACGGCTCCCGTCGGTGGGCCTCCCCATCGTTCTCCGCCGCCTGCCGCCAACGCTGCCACTGGCCCAGCGGGGAACAAGCAGCAGGTGTCGTTGCTGCATCCCTCGGTGCGGCGAGAAGGCCGCACCGCCACTCCGTCGCTGAATCCAGCTGGTTCTTCGTCGCATGCCCGTCACGCTCCCACGGATGCACATGCCACATTGCTCCTGGCACATCAGCTCCTGCACTACCACCCCATCGACGACCTCTACGCGGAGGGGCTCGCTCGCATCACCGAGCTCGTCAACGCCGCATGGGGCTCTCCTACGCCGTCCCTCTCGCTGCCTCGCCCCCGTCCTGCATGGGTGATGCAGCTCAGGAGGTGCCTCCGCCACCTCCTCCCCAAGAAGGTGCCCTGGCCCCAAGGCGCATGCCCCCTGGACGAGACCCACCGCGTCCAGCGCCCGCGCGACAAGAAAGGAGCTGCCAAGAAATCCCTTGTCCCCAAGAAGGCACTCGCGTGCTCCCTGCACCAGCACGCCATGATCGGATCCCTGCACCAGCACGTCAAGACCCCACGCTGCCCCTGGCGGCGGCGCGCGGGAATCCCCAGGAGCAAGCCCTGCGTCTGCCAAGGGCTCCAATGGCCACCACAGGCTGCCGCGCCTTCACCACCGAGCTACGCAGTGTCGCCTGGCCGGGCAAGTTCAAGCCGGATCTGCCTCCTCGCTACGACGGCACTGCCAACCCCGCAGAGTCCCTGCAGCTTTACGAGCTGGGCATCAAGGCGGCCAAGGGAGACGAGAAGGTCATGGCGAATTGGTTTCCCATGGCGCTCAAAGATGGTTCCCGCACCTGGCTCCTGAACCTGCCTCCCGACACGATCTCATCCTTGGACGAGATGCGTACCCGCTTCATCGCCAACTTCCAGGGCACTCGCGACCGTCCTCCAGTCATGGGTGACCTGCGCCGCATCAAGTAGCAACCTGGAGAGGCCCTGCAGAAGTACATCCAGCACTTCAACAGCGCTCGCCTCAAGATTCCCAAGGTGACCGAGGAGGCCATCATCTCAGCGTTCTCTGATGGCGTCCGCGATGTCAAGATGAAGGAGGAACTGGCAATCCACGAGGATCTGTGCACATCTCTGGAGCTGTTCAACTTGGCGACCAAGTGCGCAAGGGCTGAGGAGGGACGCCTCTCCCTTCTCGAGCTCCCAGCTGCTGACCCAGAAGAGAAGAAAGCCAAGGCCAAGGACGTGAAGCGCAAAGGAGCAGCCGTGCTCGCAGCAAAGCTAGACACGAAGCGCAGCAGGGACTAGCTAGAGTCGTCCAAGGGCAGCCAGTACTGCGTGTACCACGACCTCCTCACCCACAACACCAATGAATGCCAAGAGTTCAGGGCCGTGCGAGAAGGACGTATCAGTCGACGCCCCGAGCGCAATGACCGGGGCTACGACAAAGGAGGAGGAAGAGGTGGAGGACGATGGGACGATTGAGGCCCTCGCCAAGGGTGGCGTGACCGACCTCGCGAGGACCGCTGGCAGGACCAGCCTCACGAGGGGGCTTGGAGGGATCAGCCTCGCGAGGATCGCCCGCAGGGCAACGCAAACCTTCCTCCTATGCCACCACCACCAGGAAGGAATGATGACCATCATCAGGACGAGGGGGCTGGGGGTTCCAGGAACCACGTGCTATCGCTTGCATCTTGGGCCGTACGAGATGGGCGTATCGGTCGACGCCCCGAGCGCAACGATCGGGGCTATGGCCGAGGAGGAGGAAGAGGTGGTGGACGATGGGAAGACCGTGGCGCTCACCAAGGGTGGCGTGACGGACCTCGCGAGGACCGTTGGCAGGACCAGCCTCACGAGGGAGGTTGGAGGGATCAGCCTCATGAGGATCGCCCGCATGGCAACGCAGGCCTCCCTCCTCTGCCACCACCGCCAAGGAGGAATGAAGACCAGCATCAGGACGAGGGGGTTCGGGGATTCCAGGAGCCGCGCGCAATCGCTTGCATCGTAGGCGGCGCCCAGGCCCTAGCCTCACAGTGCATCTTCAAGCAGTTTGCTCGCGAGGTGAATGCAGTCCTCCCCAAGCTCGAGGCCACGCGCCCTCTCAGGTGGTTTACGTGCGCCATCATGTTCAGCTCAACGAGTCAGCTCAAGTGTGCGGCTACAGCCGGGGTCCTCCGAATGCTTTGTTCCCCAGTCATCAGCAATGTGCAAGTTACCAGGACCATCATCGATGGCGGCGCAGGAGTCAACGTCCTATCCGTCGAGACGTTCAACAATCTCTAAGTGCCATATGATCAACTTCAGCCAACCAAGCCTTTCTCAGGAGTCACTGACGGCTCCACCACCCCAATAGGGCAGGTCCGCCTCCCTGTCACCTTCGGACAGTGCAAGAACTACCGTACCGAGCTCATAGACTTCCACGTTGCCCACATTCGCCTTCCATACAATGCCATCCTCGGATATCCAGCCCTGGCCAAGTTCATGGCATTGACTCACCATGGTCCCCTGCGAAGAGAATGATGCGGTGTGCTCTCTCGAGCGTGCCTTCCAAGCTGCATCAGTTGAGGACCCACACAGCAAGAGCGGGAACCCTCTCGAGGCAGTTCCCAAGAAGAAGAAGACATCACCCAGCTCAAGGCCTTAGGAGGCAGGCGTCTCCAGAGGCGCTGTGTCAGGATCAGCGCCCGTCCAAGGGGCGCCTCCCTCCACCGCATAGGAAGGCGCGCCTGGCGCCCTCCTCGGGCAAGGCTCGGGGGTTCTCTCCTGGAGGGCCACTGACTTTGCCAAGATCATGAGGGCGGCACTCGGGCACCATTAGGAGGCGTGCTTCGCGACACGTTTCCCTCAGGAAGGCATGAGGCAAGGAGAGTCCAACCCTCAGTAGTTCATCACCAAGGTCACTTAGGAGCTGCAGGAATCAAGAGTCATACGCGGCGATCGCCGCCTACCCGGTGTAACTCCCCATCCAGGCGAGGATGACGGGCTGTGCGTCTGCATCGACTACCCAGGTCTCAACTGAGTCGCGTCTCAGGAGCGTTTCTGGCCTTCGCGTGTGGGACGTTGCGAGGGTCCACCATGCAGCTATATTTGCATGCCTTTTGGTCTGCTGAACACGGCTGCTACTCACATGCGCCTAATGCGGAGCATTCTGGAAGCTCAGGTGGTGAGGCACCGTGTGTTCCTGGCGGAGATGGAGATGGACCTTGAGGAGCCGCCCGGACCCACAGAGCCTCCCGAGGCTCAGGGCTCCAAAAGGCTCGTGGGGGCCGGCTTCTTCACCGCACATCGTCAGCTAATCCAACACCCACTCTGCAATTATATCAGGTGACATCTTTCGAGTTTCATTTCAGCTGGGAGCGCCCTCAGGGCTTCATCATTCCCAGGTCGCCTGGGTCCGTCCCTGCGGCATATATCCGTTTTGCTTATGTCTTTAGTTCACTTTGCTAGGGGCGCCCCTCGGGCTGCATCATCCCCAAGCCGCTCGGGCCTGACCAAGTGGCGTGTATCTTTCCTGCATCTATCTAAGCTAATTTTCTCCTCATGATTAACCCGCCTGTGATAATCACCTTCCTGATTGACACCTACCTTTGGAGCCACTCGCTCTGGCATGACGCTTGTGCATGGGTCCGTCCCTGCAACATCGACAAATCTGAGTGGTCGAGCTCTGGCCGTGGCAGCCCCGCAAAGCGCTACCTCACCATGCCCTCAGTGCCCTCATCACTCTCTCGGAGCAACCAATGGCTGGCCGGCGATCATAATGGCATACCTTGCTTCCCTCGTGTTGAATTACAGGGTTCACCTAAGGAATAACATGGGGGGCGTCGCGAGCTCGCTCTCTCTCTTCCCCGTGCGATCCACTCGCGCGTTGAAAGGGGGGCTCCTGAGCATCGCGACTCAGGAGCTCTTACTAGCTCTCCAGCCCTCACCCCCTGGCCTTGTCCACGGCATCATGACCTGGCATACCAGCGGCGGCTGAGCTCGCTCGAGGGATGGGACCTGAGGATGTAGAGCACGAAGGAGAGTGCGGAGAAGGGAGGATAAGCTCACGAGCACCAGACCCAGGGACATCCCAGCTGCCGACACGCAGGTCTGGCACCTCGCCAAGGAACGGCTTCAAGCTCTGGAGATAAGTCAGGCGCCTAGAACAGCTAATCGATGCGATCCCTAACCCTCACTTAATGCGGCTCTGTGACGGCGACGTTGCCTTCCTTTCTCGCCCAACGGCGGCTGCTTGAGCGCTAAAGGGGACCTCCCGAGCATCGCGCCTTAGAGGGTCTTACTGGACCTCGGGCCGCTCGCCTCCTAGCCTTGACCACGGCATCGCGACCTGGCATACCAACGATGGCTGAAGCCTGCTTGGGGACCGGGACCTATCAGCGTAGAGCACCAGGTCGTTAGAAAGGGGGAACCAAGCTGGAACAGGACAAGCATCTTGCACCACTTCGTCATAAGGATAATATCAACAAAAGACACAACAGACGCTTTACATGCCCCCACGGGGTACTTCCTTGGTTCCTCGCAGGAAACAAAAGACACAAATCCTAAGGAGCCGTGACTACATGTACCTCCACGACCGACGCCATCATCAACAGTGGGCCACCATGCGCCGGTGCCAACCCCATCGAGATTGGCCGTGTCGGCGGCCTGATGCAGCAACCCTGCTCCGGGCGTGGCGCGAGCTCGGGGGCTCGTACCGGTCGTCGCTCATCTCCGGAATCACGAGAAGCTCGGGAGAGTCACTGGACTCCCTAGCATCACTGCTGCTGCCGGAAGAGCCGCTGGGGAAGCGGGTGGCAGGCCTAGCCCTCGCCACGTCGATGCCCAGGCCGCCTCCTCTAGGGTAGCACTCCAATCGGTGCCCCTCCGTGTCGAAGACCTTGAAGAGCATCAAGGAGGCGCCATCGTATTCAAAATGAATCACGAAGGCGTCCCCTGTTCGGCAAACCCGGGCGATCTCGCCCCAGCCTCGGGTCATGTAGACCTTGCCCGGAGCGACGACCTCAACCTCCGCTCCTGTCGCGGGGGTACCGCAGTCAGCATGCTGTAGCCAGAGCTCAAGAGGCCCCCTCGGCGGCATCTCGAAGGCAAAGGAAGGAGGAAGGCAAATCCAGGAGCTCGGAGGCATGGCGGCGTGAAGCACGAGCTCGCGAGAGGAGTCCGTGGCGTGGACTCCAGGAGCGACGGCGCGCACCGCCGTGCCTCGTCGATGTCGCCGACGGCGCGGGCGGCGCCGTTCGGCATCTTCTTCTCTAGGGCCCTCATCCCGAGCATACAAAGGCAGCGGAAAGCCAGGGGGTGGCCGCTTGTACCAAGGCCTCGACGTCTCTAGCCGAGCAGCCTCGTCCCGGCGGCCGGGGACCGGCCGCTTCTTCGGCGGGAGCGGGTCGGCCCCTCTCGGGGGGCCTTTCCTTTCCCCTCGGCTGAGAACCAGCGGATCGGCGCCATTGGTGTCAAGGTGGAGGAGGAGCGAGGAAGAAGGAGCGAAGCAAGAAGACATGGACTGCGGGGACTCATGCCTCTCTGTACTTGTAGTCAAGAGGAGGCCAACCGTCGTCCTCCACGATCGCAGGTAATCATCACAGTTGCTGAGGCAGCGTTGGGAAGCAGAGACGCCCACGTCCAATCAACCGCCACGCGGCAACCAATGCCGCAGGCTATTGGGGCCCGCGTCGCTCCGCTCTTGCCCCATCGCTTTGCTGCTAAGCCAAGTCCGAGTGCTCCTTGGGCCCGGGGGCTACTGTCAGTGTTCTGGGAATGGGGGTCCCTAGACTTGCCTGCCTGCGGCTTGTAGCGTGGCTCAAGTGGTGGCCCAGTACGGCCCATCATTAGTTCAAGCTCAATCTCAAGACCCTCGCGAGGGGCCAAGACTCGCGGGGCGGACGATGAAAGGCTTCCTCAGGAACAGCCTCACCAGGCAGGCTCGCGAGGAGGCAGAGAGATCAAGGAAGGGGTACCTCGCGAGGTGCTCGTGACGTAAGCCATGACAATTGAGACTAGGCGAGCGCCGACCTGTGCAGTGTCCTCGTGTCCTCTTTGGTGCAAAGGGGGCAAGCACAGGCATGGAGTACCGAGGCATCAAGCAAAGGTTACCATTTCGGTGCAACGAGACCAAGACCAGCAGAGCGGCAGGACGGAGGTCACCGTCGAGCCCAAGACGGTGTCATCGCTAGTGCCTTTGGCATCCGAAGACCAACTTTAGTCAGGATAACTTGTACTAGATGTTCCCCTTCAAAATGGCTGTTGTTGGCGCCCTTCCCGCTCAATATTTGGGAAGAGGACCAGGGCCTCTATATATAGATATAGCCACCACAGTAGAAGGCATCTCATAAAGTTCTCATCAGATCCAGAGGCGATCGAACTCACCCAAGTAGTTCAACGCACCAGCCCAAGAACACCTCTCTTGAGGCTTTTCTTCCTTTGTACTGTTCATCATTAACTCCTGAGGCAATCCACAATGGTGGCCCAAACCAGTATAAACCTTGTGTCCTTCGTGTTGTTCATCGTGTAGCTTAGATTCTCAGCGAGGTGTTGGGACGTGGATCGGCCGAGGGAAGATCTTCATGCGCACCGCAGAGTTCGAACCTTAAGGGTTTTGCTGAAACCATATATCTGACACCTGCGCTCTGAGCCCGCCTGGCGCCCACCTGGCTTTGGTCGTCATGGCTCACATCAGCTGAGCCTCCTGAGGTAGCTTAATAGAACTCTCTGCCCCTCAGGAGCCCTCCTAAGGAGGCCACCTTCTTCAGGGGTCTTGGCGTTGTCCGCCTTGCGAGGCTTGTCCCCTCGCGACGGTCTCGTGGTGTTGGCGCTGAAGCTGGGTCATACGAGGCCGTCGATGAAGCCACGTGGCGGGCCGCAGGCAGGCCGGGCAGGATACCTCCAAATCCAGGATGCCGACAGTAGCCCCCGGGATCAAGGCGCGTTCGGACTTGGTTTCCAGGCGAAGCCAAAGGGCAAGTGCGGAGCGCCGCGGGCCCTAACTGCCTATGGCCTTGATGACGCGTGGTGATTGATTGGACGTGGGCGACTCTGCTTCCCCACGCTGCCTCGGCAACTGCTCGATTTGACTAGTCAATGCGGCATGCAGAGGGTCATGATGGCATGAGGTCGTGGAGGCCGGAGGTTGGCCTCCGTTGGCTATAAATGTGAGGGAGGGACAGAGCCCCCCGTCCATCTTTCTTTCGTCTTGCTCTCACCTGCTTCTCTCCTCTCCGTCTTGCTCCCATGGCGTCACCGAAGAGGTTTTCAGCGGCCGAGAAGGGGAAGGCCTCCAAGGAGGGGCCAGGCTCTCCTCCTCCCAAGAGGGGCCATGGCCATCCCCACAAGCACCCCGCGGTCCCTCCGGCAGCATCCAGGGGGCGCGGGCGCGCCCCCTCAGAGGCAGCATTGCTCTAGGCGTCCGCGATGGCACCTCTTCCTGTGGCGGGGGCCACCGGCTCCGGAGCAGGCCCCATGATGAAGGTAGGCGCGCCGTGATTGTGCGCCCGCCTTGGCTATGCTTGTCCTCGCTGGAGGTGTTGCCTGAGTTCGTGGTGTGGTCGGAGATCCCGGCTAGCACCTCGCTCCGGCTCCCACGCTTCTTCTCCGGCGAGCTTCCTTCTTCAGGGCTTGCTGGCCTCTAGCTGCAGGCGGACGTGTGCTACAGGAGAGCTTCGTGGGTTAGCACCGAGGTCTCCGCCTCTAGCAGCATGGTGCTAGCCCGGGCTAGCAGACCTTCACCCGCGCGCGTGGCCTAGGCAGAAGGTGCACCCTCCGCTTCAAGTACGACGGCCTGGCAACCCTCTATGTGAGGGTGTTCAGGGGGGACGGCTGCCCCGTGGAGTGCTGCCCAGAGGACAGCAGCGACAATGATGGTGGCAACAACGAGCTTGACCTTCGCGACGCACCCTCCTCCTCCCATGACGGCAGCTCTTCCTCGGACGAGAGCTCGAGAAGTGGTGGCTATGACCGGCCTTCGTGTCGTCGTGCTCGTGTCGAGGACGCCGTGGTTCATCCCGCCATAGCGCTCCAGTGAAGCTGGAGAGGAGCCCGGCTTGAAGCTGGGGGGCGGCGAACTTGGACTCAAGGCCTGTGGCCCCAGATCTCCTATGGAAGAACTTATGGAGCGCCAAGCTACCTTGAGGCGCTGCTTGAGGATGCAGCGCTGATGCCAAGCTTGCACACCTTCGGGCCCTCTTTGTATAGCTTTTCCTTTCTCCTCCAATCTGAAAAAAGAAGAATGTACCCTGTGGGGACGTGTAATGAACAGTTGCTGCTATGCCTTTTTATGTTATAATTGCCGTCTTGATGCTGTGTTGTAGTGTTTGCAATTTGAGCAGGTTAACGTAGGAAGGCTTAGCTTGGTATGTGCAGTCGTCCTCCGCCTCATGAGAACCTGACCTTAGGTACTTGACAGGGCCCCCAGAGGGTACGCCCTGTGCCCTCAGGAGATACACCTTGTGCCCTCAGGAGCTGCGGCAGGGCAGAGCTGTCCTTTGAAGGAAGAGAAAATTTGTCGAGCGACTCACTCCCCCTTACGCGAGCCCCCTGCCATAGGTTAGTTTGGACCTGATGCACCACGTCACGCTGCCCGGGGGCACGGACATGGGGGGTGCTGGCGCCAGTGGACTCGATCGAGGGCTCCTCACGAGGATGAATCCGAAATAATAGGGTTTGGCGCGGTGTGTGCGTGCAAAGGCAGGCCCTGGGTGCACACACCTACCTAGCCCCACGTGCGAGGTGCGCGAAGAGAAGTGGTGGGCGACTTCCACCTCTCTCACGTCCTTAGACCAAAACAGCTTAGGATAGAAAACAACTTGAGGAACCAGCATTCGAGAATACCAAATCCATTGGAAGACTACTAAGAAAACTGCAAGCAACTTCAGAAAGCAAATGAACAGCCGCGTCCGGCACCTAATCTAGTCTTCTCACCAGCGCGGAGCTAAGTGCTGCCACTAGAACGTGGGAGGGAGCCCCCATGAGGCCCCGGGGCGACTCTCAGGAGACTCCGGGGCGTGTACAGCCCCACTCATTATTACGTGAGAGTGTCACGAGCGGAGACCTTCACAAGCCGAAGCCTTGCTTCACAGGCCGTAGCCTTTCTTCAGGGGTAGAACTTCTAGAGGTGCTGGATGTTCCAGCCGTTCTGGATGGGGACCCCGTCCTGTGTCTCCAGGCGCGCGGTGCCAGGCCTAGAGACACGGGCAATCCTAAATGGGCCGTCCCACATGGGAGAGAGCTTATGCAGCCCCTCCCTAGAGAGCACCCGCCTCAGGACGAGATCACCCACCTTTAACGTCCTGGAGCGGACGCTGCGGCAGTGGTACCGCCGCAACGCCTGCTGGTACCTTGCTGCTCGGAGCAAGGCTTGACGGCGGTGTTCCTGCCCTAGCACGAGATCCATCCTCCGTGTGGCGTCCTGCTGCGTTTCATCGAACGCCAGGACCCGCGTGGAGCGATGCTTGACCTCGTGAGGGAGAACCGCTTCTGCTCTATAGACAAGGAAGAACGGCGTTTCCCTTGTTGGCTTGGTCGCGGTGGTGCGGATGGACCACAGCACAGACTGCAGCTCGTCGAGCCAGCCCCTGCTGCAGGCTTCGAGCTTTTTCTTGAAGGTGCGGGTCTTGAGGCCCCTTAGGACTTCCGCATTGGCCCTCTTAGCCTGTCCATTGCTCCGTGGGTGTGCTACTGAGGCGTAGCAGACCTCCGTTCCAAGGTTAGCATAGTATGTTTTGAAAAGGTTGCTGGTGAACTGTGAGCCGTTGTTGGTGATGATGCGATTGGGGACCCCAAATTGCCTCAGGATTCCCTTGATGAACTTGACGGCTGATCCAGCTGGGATGGTGCGCATGGCTTCTACCTCCGCCCACTTGGTGAACTTGTCGATGGCGACGTAGAGGTACCGGTAGCCCCCTGGCGCTCAAGGGAACGGTCCCAAGATGTCCAGCCCCCAGACCGCAAATGGCCATGTGAGCGGGATCGTCTGGAGGCCCTGCACGGGCTGATGAATCTGCTTGGCGTGAAACTGGCACGCTTCACAAGAGCGCACCAGCTCTATAGCGTCGTTGAGCGCGGTGGGCTAGTAGAAGCCGCTGTGAAACGCCTTGCCCACCAGGGTGCGCGACGAGGAGTAATACCCGCAGTCCCCACCATGTATGTCCGCCAGCAGCTCGAGCCCCTGTTCCCTGGAGATGCACCGCAACGAAACGTCATTGGGCCTCGTGTGATATAACTCACCGTCCTTTATGCAGTACGCGGTGGCCTGATGGGCCATGCGCTCAGCGTCCTCCTCCTTCTCTGGTAGGGTCCCTTGAAGCAAGTAGGCCTTGAATTCTTCGGTCCAGTACCCCTCCTGAGGCTCGAGCGCGAGCAGCAAGCGGGCTCCTGAGGGGTGACCACAGGCTGCATCGCCCGTCTCAAGTGCCTGTGGCAAGTCCTCCTGAGGTGGTGCTGGAGTCGTGATGTGCGGGGCGACAGATGGCTTGAAGAGCGGCTCCTCAAACACCTCTGGCTCCTGAGGGAGCCTGCGAGAGGCTCTTTTGGCAATGTCGTATGCTTCCTTGTTCGTCCCGCGCGACACGTGCTGCAACTCCACACCCATGAACCGCTTCTCCATTTTGCGCACCTCCTCTAGGTACGCGTCCATGTGCTCGTCCTTAGGCGTGTACTCCTTGTTGGAGAAATTGATGAGAAGCTGAGAGTCGCCCTTCATGGTGAGGCGCTTCACTACCAGCGCGGCCAAGGCCCTGAGTCCGGCGAGCAAGCCTTCAAATTATACGATGTTGTTTGAGGCCTTCTCGCCTTGCTGAAAGCAGACTGTACTGCATAACAAAGCTTGTCCTTTGTGGGTGAGATGAGGATGGCCGCTGCCCCTGCGCCTTGTCGAGCAAATGCCCCGTCGAAGTACATGATCCATCCGTCTGGCTCTTCATCTCCTAGAAGGAGGGAGCAGTCCTCGCATACTCCATGGTCTAGAGCATCAGTCCACTCGGCCATGAAGCCCGCAAGGGCCGCGCCCTTGATGACCCTGGTGGTACTGAATTCGAGATTGAATGCTTGAAGCTCAATGTTCCATTCAACAACTCGCCCGACTGCGTTCGGGCTCCGGAGCACCCTTTCTAGTGGGTACACTGAGACAACCATGATGGGGTGGCCTTGAAAGTAGTGGCCTAGTTTCCTGGAGGCGACTAGGAGTGCAAGAAAGAGCTTATGTGGCATGGGGTAGCGTGCTCGGGCCTTCCTTAGTATTTTGCTAATGAAGTACACATGTTGCTCGACGAGGGGGGAAGCATCAGCGGAATCTTGTTCTTCATGAGGGCACAAGTCCCTTACGGCCTCATGAGGCCCGTCCTCTAGAGCCTTGACAGCCACGGGGTCAATCGTGGCTTCAGGAGGAATGTCGACCACTGCGTCGACCGAGACTTCAGATGCCTCGCCCTGGGGGTGCTGCGCCTTGCTTGCCGGTTGTGCATCCTGTTGTGGCTTCTTGATCAGGCGCTCCTTCCTTAGCGCCACCACGGCGGCGCTTGCTGAGTGAGGAGTTGCTTCCAGATAGAGCACCAAGGGCTCGAGAGGGCGCGGTGCCACCATCACGGGCGGACTGGTCAGATATCTCTTGAGGTCCTGGAAGGCTTTGTCTGCCTCGGGGGTCCACTCGAATGGCTCCTTCATTTTCATCAATTTGAAAAATGGGAGGTTACACTCCCCCAGTTTGGAAATGAAGCGCCCAAGTGAGGTTACACAGCCAGCCAGCTTCTGCATCTCCTTCAGGGTCTGTGGGGGGTTCATATCCACTATCGCCTTGACCTTCTCTGGGTTAGCCTTGATCCCTCTGTGTGACACCAAGAAGCCCATCAGCTTGCCGGAAGGGACCCCGAACACACACTTCTCGTGGTTAAGACGAAGATCCACCGTGCGCAGGATGGCGAATATCTCCTCCAGATCTTCTATCAGAGTCCTGGCCTCCCGAGACTTCACCACTATATCATCAACGTAGGCCTCTATGTTCCTCCCGAGCTGCGAACCCATGGCAATGTGCATCAACCGCTAGAAGGTTGCTCCGGCATTGCACAACCCTAAGGGCGTGCAGGTGTAGCAGTACGCCCCGCATGGGGTGAGGAATGCCGTTTTATCCACATCCTCCACGACCATCTTGATCTGGTTGTAGCCGGATAAGTCATCTAGGAAGCACAACAGGTTGCACTCGGCTGTGGAGTCGACGATCTGGTCGATGCGAGGGAGCGGGAAGGGATCTTGCGGGTAGGCCTTGTTGAGGTTGGTGAAGTCGACACACATGCGCTCCTTCCCTCCTTTCTTGGGGACGATGACGAGGTTCGCCAGCCACTCTGGGTACCACACCTCTCTGATGACCTGTGCAGCTTGCAGCTTACGGGTTTCTTGGATGATGAAGGCCTACTTCTCGGTGGACTGGCAGCGATCTTTCTGCTTCATCGGTCGCACATTTGGTCATACCCTTAGGTGGTGCTCGATTATCCCCCTTGGGACCCCAGCCAGGTGTTTGGGTTCCCAAGCAAATACATCCTTGTTGGCTCGCAAAAAGTTGATCAATGGCTCCTCTTGATCATGAGGGAGGCCAGACCCTATGGTGAAGGTGGCGCTGGCCTTCCAATCCTCGCAGACCGGCACTTGCTTCGTATCGGCTTGGTCTTGGGAGAACAACTGCTTCTTCTTGGCAGGCACTGCTTCTGTGGCCTCCTGATCCTTCTTCTCGCCGGGTAGCACTGTCGCGGCTGTCTCAAAGGCGAGGTTGAGGGCCTGCAGCGCGCCTTTGGTGTCCCCCGCCACCGTGAGGACACCGTTGCTGCCGGCATCTTCATGAGGGTGTACGCGGGGTGGGTCGTAGCCATAAACTGGGCCAAGGCTAGGTATCCCAGAATAGCATTGTACAGCAGGTCGATCTTGGCGATGTTGAAGTCAATGAGCTCGGTGCGGTAGTTGTCGCGGGTCCTGAAGGTGACACTGAGGTGGATCTGCCCCAGGGGCCTGGTGGAGCCGTCTCCGACCCCGGAGAAAGGCTTGGAGGGGCAGAGCCGGCTGGGCGGCACATGGAGCAGGCCGAACGCCTCCGGGGAGAGCATGTTGAGGCCGGCTCCGCCGTTTATGAGGGTCCTGGTGATTGCTATGTTGCAGAAGGTCAGGCGCAGAGCATCGAGAGCGCGCCTGCTCCTGTCTTGGCGGTGGGGTGATCCTCAGGGCCAAAGGCGAGATCAGCTAGGGGCGCCGCCCAGCCTAGGGGAGCCCTCGAACCCGCCTGAGTGTTGCCTGCCCGCTGGTAGAACTGCTTGATGTGGCGGTCGGAGGGTGACACCTGCAAGCCACCTAGGAGAGCTGCGACGACCGGGGGCGCTGGCGCCGCATAGTGGGCGAGGAAGAGGTCGTGCAGCTCCTCCCAGGAGGCCACGGAAGATGCTGGTAGGTTGAGCAACCAGGCATGTGGCGCGCCTATAAGGGCCATGGGGAACCAGCTGGCCTTCACCTTGTCGTCTCCGCCAGCCGCCCAAACTGCCTCCTCGTATGCCTGAAGAAAGGGGGATGGATCTGCCGCACCGTCGTAGCGCGGCGGCATCTCAGGTCGGAACTTGGGCGGCCACTCCACCTACCACAGGGAGAGGGTGAAGCAGCGCAGCCCCGACGCTTCTTCGGGAATGCGCGTCGACAGGGCCAATGGGGGAGCGCCCGCCATAGGGGTCAGTGGCACGATCTAGAGGTCGAGGAAGAAGATTCCGACGCATCCCTACCTGACGCACCAAATGTCGCATTTAGGGATCCGGCAACCCTTGAGAGGTTTGAACTCTGGGGTGCATGCGGAGATCTCAACCTTGCCTAGCCTGCCTACTCATGATCCTCCTAAGCCTAGCCCGTCGAGCTCAAAGAGACACAAATACACAAAGATTTATACTGGTTCGGGCCACCGTTGTGGTGTATTACCCTAATCCAGTGTGGTGTGGTGGATTGCCTCGAGGGGCTATGGATGAACTAGTACAGAGGATGAACAAGCCTCATGAGGTGAGGTGTTTTCGAGCTGGTGTGGTGCTCTACTTTTTCTGATCTCGGTCCCCTTCTATGGTGGTGGCTAGGTCCTATATATAGTGGCCTTGCTCCTCTTCCCAAATATGAGCAGGAAGGGATTCCATAATGGCGGGATTTGAAAGGGGACAAGTAGTACAGTCTATCCTCACAAAAGTAGTCTTTGCCTACGAAAAGCCTCTAGTTGTGACGCTGTGGTGGGCTCGGCGATGACCTCCGTCCTGCCGTCCTGGCGGTCTTGGTCTCGTTGCACCAGAATGGCAACCTTTAACTGATCCCTTGGGACTCCGCGCCTGTGGCTTGCCCTTCCTTGCACCGAAGAGCAAACCTGCACTCTGAGCCCACCTGGACTTGGTCGTCATGGCTCACATCAGCTGAGCCTCCTGAGGTAGCTGCATAGAACTCTCCCCCTCAGGAGCCCTCCTGAGGAGGCTAACTCCTTCGGGGGTCTTGGCGTGGTCCGCCTTGCAAGGCTTGGCCCCTCGCGATGGTCTCGTGGTGTTGGCGCTGAAGCTGGGCCGTACCAGGCCATCACTGAAGCCATGTGGCGTCCGCAGGCAGGCCGGGCTGGATACCCCCGAATCCAAGACGCCGACAGAATCAACGCAAACGGGGGCCCACAGCCACCACAACACACTTGGGCGCGCCAGGAAGCCCAAGTTCGTGGTGGTGGGTTGTGCCCTCCTCGTAAGTTAGTTGGAGCTCTACTTCGGGCGCAAAGCTTATATCCGGAAAAAATTGTGTTAAAATCTCAGCGCAATCAGAGTAACGGATCTCTGGGGATATAAGAAACGGTTTTCGGCTAGAAAACGGGAACTCGAAACAAAAGAGAATAGAGAGGGAGATCCAATCTCGGAGGGGCTCTCCTCCCATCTAAGAGGGAGGTGAAGGAAAAGAAGAAGGAGGGGGGCTCTCTCCCCTTCTCTCCTGGTGGCGCTGGAGTGTCGCCAGGGCTACGATCGTGACGGCGATCTACATCAACAATCTTACTACCACCAACACCAACTTTCTCCCCCTCTATGCAATGGTGTGACACCCCTTCTCCCCGCTCTAATCTCTACTTAAACATGGTGCTCAATGTTATATATTATTTTCCAATGATCTATGGCTATCTTATGATGTTTGAGTAGATCCGTTTTGTCCTATGGGTTGATAGATGATCATGATTGGTTTGAGTTGTATATTTTACTTTGGTGCTATCCTACGATGCCTTCCGTATCGTGCAAAGGGCGGAATCCCCGCTGTAGGGTGTTGCAATACATTCATGGTTCGCTTATGGTGGGTGGCGTGAGTGACATAAGCACAGACCCGAGTTTGGGGGTCATTGCATATGGGATAAAGAGGACTTGATACTTAATGCTATGGTTGGGTTTCACGACCTTAATGATCTTTATTAGTTGCGGATGCTTGCTAGAGTCCCAATCACATGTGCATATGATCCAAGTAGAGAAAGTATGTTAGCTGATGCCTCTCCCTCATATAAAATTGCAATAATGATCACCGGTTTAGTTATCGATCACCTAGGGACAAATGACTTTCTTGTTGACAAAAGCTATCCACTTTTACTACCTTGCAATTTATTCGTACTTTTATTCTTGCAAAGTACTCATAGTTTTATTCTTGCCAAATAGTTTTATACTTGTTCTAGGTAAAGCAAACGTCAAGTTTGCGTAGAGTTGTATCGGTGGTCGATGTAACTTGAGGGAATATTTGTTCTACCTTTAGCTCCTCGTTGGGTTCGACACTCTTATTTCTCAAAAATGGCAACAAACGATCCCCTATACTTCTGGGTTACTGTAACATCCCAAATTTTCAATTTGGAATGTTTTACAATTATTAGCTAAGCATCTATGCATGTTGTTTGAATTTGAGTGTCATTTGAAATTTCAGAGGCATTTTGAGTTTTATTTGAATTTGGATTTGCATTTGAAATTTATTTCAAAAATACCTGAAAAATAATTGTGCAAAAGTACGAGAGGAGCTAACATGACACTCCAAAAGTGTCAAAAGAAAATAATGCCAAACAATTTGAATTCAAATTTGAATTTTTATTTGGAATTTTTAGAAAAATGTTTTTTCTTAAGTTTCTGTTTTGCCTCTTGAAAAATATGTTCATCTTGTAGGTTTTATTTTTCTGATCATTCTGATATATATATGTCCTATATAAACATATTTTTATTTTCTATTTATATTTTATTTTTCTTCTTGGTCTGATTCAAAAAAAGGAGAAACCCCCCAGGTGCCAGCCAGGCCTAACGGCTAAGCCAGCGCCGAGCCGCGGCCCACCAGCATCGAGCCGGCCAGCCCACCCGCACCCGCACCGAATCACCCTCGATCTCGGTCGCCCGCTCGCTCTCCCCTCTCTCTCCCTCACTGACCCGTGGGGCCCTCCCCTTCACTTTCCCCACACCCACGTAATGCCGCTCCAGAGCACGCCCTAAGCCGCTGCGGTTCCGATCCTCTCGGGATCGTGATCCCGAGTTGACCCCTTCCCCACGCTCATGTCCTATAAATACCTAGCTCACTCCTCCCCCGAACCCCCTAAAAACCTCGCGCAAAACCCCACCGTAGCCACTCCCCTCGCCAAACGCATCTCGCCGCCACCGCCTTGGTTCGCCAGCGATTCCGACACCGTTGAGGACCACCCTTGCCTCCAAGCACCTCCACTCGAACCCCCTCTTCGGTCCGCACCCCCTGACACCTCCTTTCCCCCCAGGAG
>NC_041387.1:160289370-160341301 GCF_002162155.2 Triticum dicoccoides | reverse complement strand
CCCAGGAGCGCCACCCCGTCGAACCCGAGCTCGCCCGCCGCCCGCCGGAGCAAGAGCTCACCCGAGCTCGTCGCCACCGCCCCCATCAACCCCAAGCTTCGCCGACTCCACCCCCGACTTTGCCACATCCCACCACACCCGACCGGCCACTCCGCCGCCTTAGCCGACCACCAGTCGTGGCACCACCGTCGCCCGAGTCGCCGCCGTCCATAGTTGCCATCGACCGCCGCTGTACGCCACTGGATCTCCCTCCATCGTCTGATCCTTCATGTACGGCTTAGATTAGATCGTAGAAAAGAGTTAGTTTATTTTATTAGATCGGTTTTAGTTTCGATTTACTCCGGTTTTTATTTCTGGTTTAGTTTAGACCGCCGATAGGTTTATTTCTGTTAGCCCATAGACACTTAGTTTATTTAATGACCGAGTGGTGTATAGCTGCAGATCGCACCCTTAGGCCCATTAGCGCCACTGTTTTTTTATATTTATTTTCGTTTCTGTTTTTAAAACAGAAAAGCTTTAGTTTTGTAAAATCTATAACTTTTAGGTTATATCATATTTTTAGTTGATTATTTTTTTCCTAGTTTGAAAATTTCCTATAGTTTCTGTAAAAAATAGTTTCTGCGATGTTTATGTTTTTAAATTTTGTTTTATATTAGTTTTACTCATATTAGTATTTCTGCCATAAGATGAGCTAGGATTAATTTGTTTTAGTGATTCTTTATGCCACTGCTTTGTCTTGACCTTGCCTAGCAGTAGGATTTATTTGGGTATTTTTCAGATTTTACTAAAATTGGTTTTACACGAAAACAAGCCTTTTCTAGTTATTTTATCTTGCTGCTGTTTTCTTTTGTTTTAATTATTTTTAAAAAAAGATTCCACCTCTGTTGTATTTTATTTCAGATTAGTGTATGTAGTTACAAAGGGTGAACTTTTATTTATAGTAAAATAAAAAAAATTATTTTATTTTCCTGCTAGTTTTGTTTTAGGCATAAAAGGAGTTTTATAATAGCTTTGGCACCAAGTTTTTATATTGTTTTCCTTTCTGTTAGTTAGCGAAACTCTTGTTTTGGTTCTGTTAAGAAAAGTTTGAGTGGGAAAAACTATTTTCTTGTTGTTGCTTGAAGTAATGAAAACCTTGATTTAAGTTCTTTGAGTTTTCTTTGGTTTTGGTATGATTGTTTGTGTGATTTACATTAGCTTGTTGTTATGTTACATAGTTGTATGCTTAAGTGTTTATTGTTTTCTTCGAATAGAATTCCCGGATTGCGAAGCTTGCTATCACGAGTCACTAGCTTTCGAAGACCGTCAGCCAGGCAAGTCTTTTGATCATGTTTTTACAATACCTATGATTTTGTTGCATTAGAATTATTCCTCCCCACCATGCATGCAGTAGGAGAATTTTAAGTTATGTTCTTGAGTAGTATCATGTGGTAGGTGAACCCAATTCCCCTTGTTACCAAAGCCCGGGACGATGTAGTTGATTGCTATGTTTCATAGACTGGGTTGGCTGAGTGTTTCATAAGGGAGATGTGAGAGCCAAGATGGTGACGTGACCCCATGACTTTAAGCTCAAGATGGACTTCAAATTCACTACTGGGTGGAGGACGGTTGACGGGCACCCTGGAGCAACTACGGATGGAGAAGCGCCATGACATCTTGCGGAAAGCTTCACCCAGCCACGAAGAGACGGATGGATACACCTTGACCGGAAGCATACCTGTGCAGCCGCAAGCCATTATGGGCTCTGGCTTGGTCGACCCTAAGCATGACTCTGGCCGGACGGTGCTACAAGATGTAGAAGAACGGTAGGATTTGGATGGGCACCGGTAGTGGCCGAGAGGAACTCTTCGGAAGACCATGTTTCGTTCGTCCCGTCTTCAAAAATCAGGTAGTGCAAGGACATAAAGGAGGGAACGATTCTTGTGGGTAAAGTATACAAACCTCTGTAGAGGGTTAAAACCTAATCGATTAGCCGTGTCCCTAGTTATGGACATTTGAGCCTCTAGAATTGGAGTGTTTCGGAAATCTAAACACCGAATATAATTAATTAATTAATGGGTTATTAATTTTGGGAATGAGACATTGGTTGGCGGAACCATCTCCATAACAACCAACATTTTGTAGTAATTGCAAGCAAGTCCTTTGTTTAGGAAAAACAATAGCTTTTTTGCAAAAACATAAAACTTATAGCCCCACAGGCAAATTGCATATAGTGTTAGTAATATTATTGTTGTTCTCTCTTCATGACTGTCGGGGAAATGAACACCTATGTGTTCACAGGAATCCCTTCTATGTTCGACGGGGAGAGTAGCTGCACGAAGAGTAGGTGTAGCAGTCTGCACAAGGGGATTTTTACCCAGGTCCAGGCCACAAAGATGCGTAATACCCTAGTCCTGCTTGTCTGGATATATGTGTTCTTGAGCTTTTGAAGTAGCTGCGGTGCATGCACAGTCTAAAAAGTCTAAATCCCCTCTCAGTATGCCTTAGGCCTCCATTTATACGTAAAAGGGCTGCCACAGTGGCACACAGGAGGTAGAAAGCGAGCTACAGTGTATGAGCTTATCGCTCGGCACCGTAGGACAAACGCATTTAATGCGCTGCCTACATGCCCTCTTACTTTATCGGGGACGATAATAGAAGCCATCCCATCCGTCGCGGCCCCTCCTCGCCTTAACACACGTCCCGACTGACGAGGCATGCAGTGCCATGCTGGCTAGCTGGCTGCTGTGTCGTCACGGTGGTAGAGCCTCCATGAAGGTTTGCATGCCGCCACGCAGGCGCCTACTTAGTTGGCACGCTGGTCGTCGCACTGGAGTGGTGGTGAGGTCGACGCCAACTACGACTCTCAGTTGGACCAGATGATCGTTGCCACCAACAACAAGTTCACCGTCCTCAAGAAGCTCGCGGACGACATCGCCGAACTCCTCCAGCCCGCACGCCCGGGCTCCTCATTGCCTGCCACCCTAATCGGACACCATGGTCAGAAGCTCTTTCAAGCACTGGTGGCCCTGCGACTGCCCGCCGACGCCACGAAGAATGTCCACCTAGAGGTCGCGCTCGCCGTGAGGCGCCTCGCCCTGCAAGAATTCGTCGACCTACACATCCAAGTGTACGGGCAAATTGTGTACATAGGTATCTACAAGGCCAGTGAGGATGCTACGATGTTGGCCTTCCTCAATCGGCTGGAAGCCTTGGACGCCTTTGCTGAGAAGCACCTCGACCTCGCCACAAAAGCCGCCGCTCCTTAGCCACCGGTCGGTGGCCCGGCGCACTAGAAGAGGAGGAGGTCGTACGTTGACGGATGCATCTTTCTTCTTGCTTTCTGTAACCACCACTACGATCGCATCATCGTGGCCTTAATTCTTATTGTGCTGTTGCATTCTCGTTCCAATCAATATCGACATGTGTGATCCCTTTGCTTAATTTTATGCATCATTGTAACTAGTACTCCATCCGTCAATTTATAAGTTGTGCTTACTTTTTCCATCAACTTTGTGCAACGCACTGGCATCTTGCTAGAAACACTATAACATGTCAGACCGCATGTGACCAAACCGACGGTGCGCCAACCTAGCTACTACGCACCCTGCTTATCTGGCGGAAATAGCCCCGCCCTAGCATTTCCAATCGTTATTTCTATCTATCGATCGTGCCAAGGAGCAGAACCAAATGTTACAATTTATACATGTTTCTCTACTCCTACTCCTATAAAAGACTCAGTTGGTGATGGTGGTTTGTCTGCCATCCGTCGTTTCTGACCATTGGATCTGCATCTAACGGCTGTGAGGTAAGTTGTGGCATTTTTGCAACAATAGCCCACTTCTCTGCTCCAATTTGCAGAAAACCCCTTATTATCTTGAAAGCAACCACATCTCTCCCTCACCTCATCAAAACAGCCTGAGAAATATATTTTGAGTGAAAAGTAATATATTAGGAGTATATCAAAACAAGAGTGATTTCATTCAAGTTTGTGAACAAGTACTACTATTCTACTACTTTGGATCCGTCGCAACGCATGGGCACATTGCTACTAAAAGGAAAAGGCCTGCCGCATTCGCATTGCACCCCCACACGCCCAGGAATCGGGAGTACTCCATTGCCTGTCCGGTACGACACATTGCTTAGGGAAGGCGTGTTGCCTAGCATTTTCACTTTCCTGTGGGACCGCCGTTGAGCAAACCGCACCCCGCCCGCTGCTGGGTTGGAAAACACAAACGAGGGGAAGATCTAGCTGTAGCACGAAAGCCAATAAATTTTGTGTCAGATGGGGCTCGTTGATAGAGTAGAAGCATTCCGTACTACTACTACTACTACTACTACTACTACTACTACTACTACTACTAGTACCAAGTTTTTACTATACAACTAGTACTACCACTACACAACTAGTAGGTACGTGCACGGCACAACATCGTAGGAACAAAAAAAGGGAAGATCTTGTTTTGGGTGATTTATCTTTTTTCCAGTCAATGTAGTATGAATAATATGATGTGGGGGGCACCCATGAAGCTTATGTCGCTTGGTTACATGGCTATGAAAGGTTAGAAAAATAAATAGATAATATGTTTAGAGTGCACTCCACTAAATAGATATACTTTGGCTCCATTGCAACGAGTCGGCACATCTATATATATATATATATATACCCCCTATACAGTGTGTGAATAACTTTAAAAGTTGGTCGTTGGATGAAACCAATCCGACTGTACAAAGATGGCAAATCCGAGCATTACTGGCCGTTGGATATCATCTACATTCCACGAGATTCTGCCACATATAGAATCTAGAAGACTCCATGGTTGAACTTAGGGTCTGTTTGGTTCATGACTAACTTTGCCACAACTAAGCTTAGGCAAAGTGTGTCTGCCACAAAAAATGTGATTAACAAAATGGCCACCACAAGTGTGGCAAGATTTTGCAAGAAGTTGAGACTATGACATGTGGACCATGTAGCTAGAAAAGTGTGGCAAGCCACAAGTGTAGAAATGAACCAAGCACATGCCTAAGATATTGTGGCACGCCTAAGCTTAGGCGTGGCAACCTTAGGCTGCAAACCAAACATCTATACCCCTATATAGTGTGTGTGAATAACTTTGAAAGTTGGTCGTTGGATGAAGCCAATCCGACAGTACAAAGATGGCAAATCCGAGCACTACTAACCGTTGGATATCATCTAAACATTCCACCAGATTTTGCCACATGTAGAATCTAGAAGACTCCATGGTAAGCATAATGCACAAACCACCAGAATCTCATGCGTGCAATGCACATGTACCTCATTAGTTGGTAGTAGTAAGATATAAATTCCAGGTTTGGCATGAGCTCGTACTGCGGGAGCACCACAAGGCCTACCGCAGGAGTTACATTTCCCTCTCGGGGCCCAAGGGACCAAAATTCAGTGGCTTAGTGCACCGGCATATGAGTCAATGACACGCGGACCTTAAATGCGGCTGGCCCACATGCCATTCTCATGGTGGTGGTGTGGTTCACGACTCACTCGTGCGAGATGAACCAGCCGGTGGTGGCGTGGCTGTGGTGAGGGTGCCACATTTGGGGCGTCGGGGCGTTACGAGGCGTAGATGGCCACACCGACGGGTACTACCTATAGTACAGAAGTACTCCAGCTAAGGATTGATGCCCGAGATGAAATGTGTCACAGCCGCTGGATGAAAATTCGATGGTGCGGGAGTACGGATCGAAGCACAAAAGTGGAGCAGGCAAACCGCGTCCAATCGGGTGAAGTTGATGGTTTCCATAGTTCAGCTGGCCCGCATGTCATGCACACAAAGGCAGAGGAGCGGTGGGGCCGAGAGGGATGAGGCGCACGTCGGGGGGATGAGGATCCCCCGACGTAAACAATCCTACCATTCTGTCACTGACATGTGGGTCCCCCCAAGCATGGGTCCCACCTGTCAGTGAAGGTAAGGCAGGGTAAGGGAGTGATAGCCACGTCAGAGGATCCATGTCCACATCGGGGGACGTCGTGCCGTGGGTTGGAGCAGCATCGTGGGAATCGCGTGTGGGTGTGGCAGTGGTAGAACCAAGAAACGTGATGGTCGTCATGGTTCAACTTCCATGGACAAGCTATCATGTCTACTGACACATGTATATCAAAACTAGAGTGTTTATATTTCAAGCACGTGAACAAGTATTATTGTACTAGTACTTTGGATGCATTGCAACGCACGGGCCAGCACATTGGTAGTAGTAGTCTCTATCTCTATCTCTAGAGGCCTTCCCTCATTCATTCTTTTCTCTCACAAGATAAACTACTCATACAAATGCATCTTGATGTTCCATGGAACGCACGAGGATGTTTCCTTGGGGGTCTCTCCAGCGCGGCATGGCCATAGTTGCAAGTTGACGCCCCTTGAGATGCCGACTTTGAGGGGCACTCAGATTTCCTCCGATGAGCAGGTAAGATGAGTTTGATCACGTAGTAAATGCATTCTATACACTACTTCCGTGTCGATTTCCTAATTCTCCCCCTGCCCACTGTTTCACAAGTTAGGCTCGGTGCGAGTGGAGATTGGCTTGCATATGTATGTGAGGGTACCAACATCAATTTGCACAACATTTACAATGCTGACACCGTTCCCGTAGAACCTTTGTCCAACATTGGGATCACCCATGCAACGGGCCACCGCATGAATTGGTACGATGGAATCACGGTGAGATTGAAGAAGATAGCACGGACCTTGCACATGGCGGTCAAAGGTGGACCATGCCGTCTGCGGCCGATTTGTTGTCGTACGAGTATGAAGACGATGTGCTCCTTTCTAACCGCATCTTAGCAGTGACAAACCAGGGGACTTGTTTCGTATGGGACACATCCTATGATATACTCCCTCTCTCCCAGTTTATTTGTTGTGAATCTTCTCGTTTTATAAGTTCCAAATTCAAATTTAGAGCTCCCCATCACATGTTGAGATTACAATGTCCATTAAATCATTGCGTGCATGTATAGTAAAGAAACAAATCTTGAGTTTGGCAAGAGTTCATGCAGTGGTAGCTCCACAAGGCCTGGCGTAGGAGTTACATTTCCCTCTCAGTGCCCTCGGGACTGAGCTTCAGCGCCTTACTACACCTGCCTTTGGGTCAATAACATGTGGACCCGATAGGTGGCTGCTCCACATGTAATCCTCCCGAAGCCAGAGCGGCAGTGGGGCCGAGACGGGTGATCCACAGGACGGGTGACGTGTGGTGTCATGGGTTCGAGCGACGTCGTGGGAATCACCTGTGGCTGTGGTAAAAACTTGATGCTCGCCGGATTTAAGGTGGCCCACATGTCATGCACACAAAGGCAGAGGGGCGGTGCGGCCGAGAGGGGTGAGGCGCACGTCGGGTGACGTGGTGCCGTGGGTTGGAGTGGTGTCATGGGAATCATGAGTGGCACTGGATGAAACGTGATGGTCGCGTAGTTGAACTTCCATGGACAAGTTGTCATGTCTACGGACACATGCATTGCATACAGATCACTGGAAGGAGTAGTAGAGAAAGCTAGGTAGATAAATAGTTCCTTATAGTCAAGCGGACCCACGCTACTCCTTGTTCCAAAGACATGGACACCATCAAAATAGTCCATCTATACCAATATACACCGAGAGGGAATAATTTTTTTTACAAGAGAGGAAATAGTTCATCCATCCATAATGCCCTTCTTCTTCTCATTTTCTGTGGGAGACGGCTTTGCAACAAGCTCTTTGGACCTTGCAGTTATCTCGAAACTCACACAAGCATCAAGGGCAGCATATTTTATCCGCTCGTACGTCAAGGGATAATTCTCCCATCCAGATGACCTTAATGCTAGCATCTCGTCACCCTTTTGAAGATTTGTACCGAGCACAAAATTTGCTACATCGAATAGGGATGGTGTCTGTTTATCACAATCTTCTACAGGAATTTTGATTCTGGTTTGCAGGTCAATGATGCTTTTCAAATCAAGGTTGTACGGCTCCAGCTTCTGTTTGTCCCCTTCGATGGCTGCCCCACAAAAGTATATGTCCTCCCGAGACAAGAAATTGTGAAGCTCACTGGTATGGAGGGCGCGTGATTGATGTGGTACACCAAAACATCATCTTCGAGGCACAGCTGAAGGACGGCGGTGCGTCGGATCTTCCCAGTGGCACGCTCCGTGTACTCTGCGTCGAGACCGATGACCCTCATCTCTACCTTTTCGAGGGAGTTGGATACATTGTTGATCCACTTTCGAACAACCCTTGGGTGAATGGTGACAGTGGCAACTATGCTCAACGAGCCTTCGACGAGGACATGTTGGACGCTAAAAACCTGCATCTCGATCTCTTTCACCATTTGGAACCACTGGAACGGAGGGCTATGGTTTGGAGAATTAGGATTAGATGGCTAGTCTAACTAAAGTAGATGATTATGTAAAGGGCTTCAGAATTACTCCAGGAGTATGTGAAGAGGTTAAAACAATGTGAATGCAGTGGGGTTTGGATGCAAATGAAGACGAAGGGGAGGTGAAGAAGCCGAGGAAAATCAGTTCTCGATGGAGAAGTAAATGGGAGAAGTGGCGTGCAGGCAGCTGATTGGACGGCTAGGTAGACTAAACGAATAGGCTATGCGGGTAGACTGAGGAGTCGTACATGTTTGTGTACGTGCCCATACTTCCTGATAGGTGGGACCTATGCAAACAGATAAAAAAATGTGTGGTAGCTGGTTCAAATGGATACTGGCGCGTGCGTGGGAGACACAATATTGTCTGGTTAAGGAATACACGGTTATCCTCATCAAAAAAGAAAAGGCCCATCTTCGCGCTTCCGCATGCACGAGAATTTGGTTCTGCTCGCAATATGGAAGATACCTGGAGGATGAAGTGAATAGGCATGCTAGCACGGGAGACCTATTTCCGCTATACAGTACTGGAGTACTCATGTTCCTACTAGTAGTAGTGGTAGTACAACCGTGGTACACTTGATGGTCAAAATACTATTCATCCCGTCCTCACAGTGAAGTGACAACACCCTGCGCTTGACACTAGTCCAGGCGGCGTGTTCGGGTTACCAAAGTCAGCCTCACCCTGTGCACTGTGCAGTCTGTCACCTCCACTATATAGCACATTAGCATGCCTCGCCTCGTCTCCCTCTCCCCTCCCATAGCACCACTCCATTTCCATCTCCATCTCCGTCTCCATCTCACTGTGCCCCCGTGTACCATCGCCTCGCTCGCCTCCCCTAGTACCACTATTTCCTCGCTAGCCGCTCCAGCACCGACAGCCTTCTCCCCCGTAAATCAAGCCCCCCAAAACCCCCACCTTCCAAACTCCACCATGGCCGAACGCGAACCGCGCAACATCCATATGAGCCGCAATTGGAGCAATCTCCCCAGCGACATCCTCGACCTCTGTTGTTCGTGTATGGATATGTTGAGCGCCCTGTGGCTGGCTGCATGCTCGAGGGACATGCACACGACCATCATCGAAGTGAGGCCTAAGCTTTTCAATACACCCTCCTTGCTGCTATCTGGTCTTGTGAGAATGGCTTACCATGATACGTAGGCGTACATGATGCCCCTCGACTTCAATCCGAACTCCATTAGCTGAAACTTCTTTGCGGGTATGTAGTGGGTCGCTGTACATCATTTCCCTCGACTTCGATCCAATCACCATCGCCCGAAACTTCTTGGCAGGTATGTACTGGGTCGGCATGAACTCCCACTAGTTAGTTGCCGTCAGAGAAGACGGTAAAAAGTTGGTGCTCGTGAACTTCCAGACCTCCCATGAGATTATCCATCCTCCATTGGATTATATAAAGTTTTACCCTCGCGGTCCAAGTCATCTAGATTACCATGTCAGTTGGACAGACCTTGTTTTGTAGAAGATTGTAATCTGCCAAATGCCCATACGACATGGGAATTATGCATACTTCAAGATAATTGCCTTGTTCGACCGCGGACTCGCCTATCTTTATGCCAGTGCCTTCTTTAGCTGGAGACAACTCAACTCGTAGTGTATCATTGTCAAAGCTGACACACACTTCTGTGATGCTATTGAACACAATGGTGTCATCTACGCGATCAACAAAGCAGATGGCACCACATATTGCTGGGATGACGCATGTAAGTTGTTTCCGTCTCATGTTAATGATGACGCCATGACACTGTTTGAACTTTTTGGGATGATTGGCATATCCCTGTTTGAGAAGAATTTGAGTAGAACTATGGCAATGTATTAGAGACGCCATAAATCAGCTATATTTGGAATGAGTTAATTCATGCGATTGTGACCATGTCATTACAACCAATTTGTACCCCTGAATAATCAAACGGTTAGGAACATATGGATATTCTCCTTATTTTATAGTAATGTATATACTACTACTAAATATGAGTGTGTATCAATGGCCATGTTAGTTTCCTCATTTTCATGATGTAGAAACATGCACCACATTGTTGGTTTCATCTAACCATACATTAGGGAAGTAAATGTGCATATGGAGAACTCAATATTTGGAAGTAGTGAAATCCTGTAACGCTTACCATGTGTACATACCTATATTCGCCCTTCAGCAATCAATGGCTAGAATAATATCCTCACAAAAAAATTTCCCACAGAACACGAGTATATAACAATGCATGGTCTATTAGTTACCTTGAAGAATTTGTTTGTGAGGACAGAACATGATTACATAACATGCATGACATGGTTGTTTCCTGTGAAGAACCGATTGCGAGATAACATGAGTATAACCATGCATGGCACTTCTATATTTTTGAACCCAGTATATATTTCCCTGTATTTTCCTTCTAGTTCCAATAGGTACATATCAATGATGTTTCTTGCATTATCCTACTCATAGTCTGAACAATGCTGATCTTACATTAACAATGTCTGTCCTTTTTGATATGATGCAGTGTCCCTACAGTTACTGCCCTTTGTAATCACACCACCTTTTCCAAAAACAGGGAAGCACAACTGGTTCCTCGCTCGATCAGACGACAGCAAAAGATTGATGATCATTCGAACACATGAGCCGGAAAAGTTATATTGCAAAAACCCCACTATATACAAGCACTGTGAAATACGTGAGTATCCGGACAGTGCCTGTTACGTCTATGAGCAGGATACCAGCTTGTTGGGGCCTTCAGGATTTTTTAGTTGGAGGCGGGTAAATAGCCTTGGTTCACACTCTCTCTTTCTCGGAATCAATTATTCGATTAACAAGGAGATCACCGTTGGCAAGGACCTTGATGGCAGAGAGGCTCTATTTGCTATGGGAAACTGTGTCTACACGGCGAGCCCTAGGAGTTCGGGAGCAAACTCCCCTGATTATCAATGATACAGCCTGCAGCCAAAAGAAGGTGAGAATGACAAAGGCATCCGGATTAACTTTGATCCTTGGATGTCTCAATTACGACAGGCAGTGATGTGGTTCAAGCCTTCAGGTTGATAGGTAATTGGGATGTTGCGTCGAAAGGGTGGAGTACTGGTGTCTCCGGATCATTGGTCGCTAAAGCGGGGCTGCAAATTATGATGGTGTTGGATTATATCTTCGAATGACTTTGTTGTCTTTGCTGCTTGTTCTGGACGGGTAGTTCTTTCTTTTGTTATGCATATTCCTTGTCATTTGGTCATCCTCGTATATGTCACTCTTACTATGTAATAGTTTCCTCTGTGAATGTCATTCTCGCCTGGATCACAAGAGTCTGAGCGCTGCAGATGGGTGCGTTTTGGTGATGTAGCAAGACTTCTTATGAACTATCATGTCTTGTTGTTTATGTCAGTAGTAGTCACTAGTCATTGTTTGAATGTTGTATATATCGTTGTTTTGAACTGTTTATTGTCTCGAACTACTGGTGGGCTAAATGAGGGCATCACCATTCTCCAATGTTCAGAGTATATCTCCTTTTTTCAAGTTATATAATTTGAGCTCAGTGTCTTTTCGATGATGTACACTTGTTTGGGCCAGTGAGGTGTCATTGAATATGGGTCGAGTAGTAATGCAATGCCAAACAGGTCAATTATGACTCTTAGACTGGGCTCTCAAAAGATCCAAAAAAAGGTCGGGCTCTCCAAAAAAGAAAGAATAAGGACCCTTAGGATGACATGTGGGCGCCACCGGTGTTTTCGTGCGCTTGCGTGCGGAGAGCATATTGTCGCGTGTTCGAAATTCATGCTACATTTTCATCCCCAATCTCCCGCCCCTCCCCCACCTTTGGAATCTCGATTCCTACTCCAATTCCCCCAAATCCCCCTCCTATACTCCCTGTACTCAAGCGCACTATCATGTCACTGGTCAACACATATCTCTGAGCCGGAGATCCTGAGGTCTGTCCTGCCTTCGGTCGCTGCGTGTTGTCGCTCAACAGTGGCATGGCGGCGCTTGACGACCAGTTTGCCGGCAAAGTGCTGATGGTAACCATCAATAGCGACCGTCCTCCCGTCTCGCCGGATGACATTTCAAAGCTCTTGGCATTGCGCATGGCATCAAATAAGTGACTTGCTCGTCGAAGTCTGTCCGCCACCGGCTGATTTCTTCGTCAGGTTCTGCACAACTTTTGACTGCAGCCGTGTGTTCGAATCTTCACGGTGTTTGTTCTGCGATGGCGCGCTGGTGAGCTTTGATCGGTGGCACCCAGAATGGGGCTCGGTTCCCTCTGAGCTTGAGTTTTTAACAAAGCTTACCTTCCACGACATGCCTTGACGTGCTTGGGACAGTGGGTCCATGAATGAGCTTATCAATGACCTTGGAGGTGAGCTCGTAAGTATGTTTGTTCCTCCAGACAACTGGGCTCTGACGGTTATGACATGGATGAAGAAGCCGTCCACAATACCGAAGGTGATTGGTGTCGATATACCGGTGCAGGAACCGGGGTTGTACTATTCATCAACAACAAGGCCGCCGCGGACCATGTTAGGGATGTACCTGTATCGATTGTTTGCGCATGTCGAAGAAGTGGTCAATCCATCAATCGAAGTCCTGTCGCCGCCGCTGGTGCCAGGGTCCGTCAACAACGTCCATTACAGGAGTCAACGCCAGACTTTCCCTGTGTTGCTCAGAACAATGGATGGCACAGGACCTACTCCATCGCGCGGTGGAGGCCACTGCTTCTTTGGGAGAAGAGGCAGGGCTGGCTGTTTGGATGTGCTCTAATTTGACGTAGCAACTGAATCTTGTCAGATACTAGTTAAATCCGAGCTATGGGTGTGAAGCACTGATGTGCTAGTACATTTGATTATGACCTATTCTAATTTTGTACCTGAACTTTTTTTAGAAAGGGCTATACGTCAACTTAATGTGCTAGCATAACTTATTGTGTTGTCTGTCTGTTTTCTTTGCACAACATTCAAGATATTTCCCCGTCATTGATAAAGATGATGAACCGTTATGTACGAGTTCGTTGGTTTCAACATAGCCCAACTCGTAGCGATCCACTGCTTCCATCCTGATTGTGCCGCCTGCATGAAATTTTTGTATGCAAGTTCAGTGTGCTATGATGTTCTATATGATTGTGTCGACTATATAAGTTTTTACTGAGCATCAGCAATGCATATGGCTGAAAGATGTATTTACAAGCATTGACCGATGGGTCTCTCTCTCTCCCTCTCTCTCTCTCTCACACACACACGCATAAGTGGGACCCGTTGAATTATTTCTTTGCTCGTGACAGCTTTTAATTAGGTTCCACTGTAATCTAACTTTTTTCTTAAGTTATTAATTGAGCTCAGTGACTTCAAAAAGTTGTACAGAAGCCTTGTTTGGGCCGTTCTAGCATCGCTGAATGTGGGCTGAGTAGCCATGTTAGGTTGTACTGTACTACATAGGCCTTTTTTTAACATCATCAATGCAACTGGGCCGACAGTTGTACACAATATCCGGGTCAACTTATTATTCTCTGCCCCACTGGGCTGCAAACTTTCCTAGGAGGTATGCATTAGGCTTAACAAGAAAATGGACTTTAAGAAATAATAAATGGGATGTAATTATAATAACTGGGCAGTAACTATAAAAAATGCACCAAACGCGTAATTAGTTTAAAATATATATATTTTTTGGAGTTTGAAAATTTTAATTCCATTTCTTGTTGCGTGCGCAATATTTCGTTGGATTTTAACGTAATACAACTTTATTTTAAAATTATATTTAATCTGACTAGGAATTTCGGATAAAAATATTTTGGATCCCATCAAAATATGGGAATTTTTTTTGAATTCTGTTTTGAGCAGTTGGTTGAAATTATTAATTGTTGTCCTAGCTAGAAAATTGGTTGTACTTCTAACAAACTGTAAATGGGATGTAGTAAATTCCATTAGAACTAAAAAATGGGATGTACATTCTTACAAATCACAAATGGGCTATATGTTCTCTGCCACACACTTGTGGGCCTTCTAAGTTGACGCGTCCCCTAAAAAAACTAAGTTGATGTGTATGCAAGGCTTTGTCAACAACACACAGTTCTAACAGTTGTGGCCATTGGATTTCCATCCAATGGACGTCGTGCTTCTTCTTCAATCTCGCATATTCTTGCTTCAATCGCCCAAAAAATGATTCCTCCCCCTGACATCTGGGGCGCACCGTTTCAGAGGCTGACATGTGGGGCTACTAAGTTGACGCGTACCAAGGGCTTTGTCAACTTAGTCAACATAAACGATTCTAGCTGTAGTGACCGTACGATGTCGATCCAACTGCTATAGTGCTTCTTCAACCTCTGGTCTTCTTGCTCCAGCCTCCCAAAGCAACGCCGGTCGTGCCGCGTGCTCCTGCCTCCGGTGACCGGCTGTGATGCCGCAGAGGCCTCACCGCCCCCTCCTACTCCCACCGCTGGCCAGGCCATCCCTCTACTCACCCACACCCCCTGTTATTCTACAAAGACGGTAGCCTCACACCGCAGCCGAACCAGTGAACCCTCGTACTCCTCTCTGCATGGGCATCCACTACCGCATCTCCCCCGGCGCCGTGTTGTCCCCTTACTAGGGCTCGCCGTTGTCCATCGCCCATGTGCTCTCGGTGCAGCGTGGTCAACATGGTCAAGGAACGACTTCTATCGGACATGGACTATACGTGGAGAGGCTGATAGTTGGGTCCACGGCCATAGCAAGGAAGTGCCTCCTTGTTACGCGGAAAATAATGATTCCTCCATCTGACAGCAGGGACCCACCGGACAGGCCACCGTATTTCATGAAAAAAACATTTTCCCCCTGACTGCTGGGACCTACCAGCTACATCTTCACATGCAAGGAAGTGCGTCTGGGCAAAAAAAACGATTCACCCCCTGATTGCTGGGACCCACCAGCTACATCTTCACACGCAAGGAAATGCCTGACAGTCGGGACCCACCTGGTCGAACTGTACGTGGCGTTGTCATTTTGGTCGCGAACGTGTACGTTGATGACCCACAAGTGCAGGGGATCTATCGTAGTCCTTTCGATAAATAAGAGTGTCGAACCCAATGAGGAGCAGAAGGAAATGATAAGCGGTTTTCGGTAAGGTTTTCTCTGCAAGCACTGAAATTGTAGGTAATAGATAGTTTTGTGATAAGATAAATTGTAACGAGAAACAAGTAAATAAAGTAAATAAAGTGCAGCAAGGTGGCCCAATCCTTTATGTAGCAAAGGATAAGCCTGGACAATTTCTAATAATGAGAAAGGAGCTCCCGAGGACACATGGGCATTATCGTCAAGCTAGTTTTCATCATGTTCATATGATTCGCGTTCGGTACTTTGATAATTTGATATGTGGGTGGACCGGTGCTTGGGTACTGCCCTTACTTGGACAAGCATCCCATTTATGATTAACCCCTATTGCAAGCATCCGCAACTACAAAAGAAGTATTAAGGTAAACCTAACCACAACATTAAACATACGGATCCAAATCAGCCCCTAACAAAGCAACGCATAAACTAGGGTTTAAGCTTCTGTCACTCTAGCAACCCATCATCTACTTATTACTTCCCAATGCCTTCCCCTAGGCCCAAATAATGGTGAAGTGTCATGTAGTCGACATTCACATAACACCACTAGAGGAAAAGACAACATACATCTCATCAAAATATCGAACGAATACCAAATTCACATGACTACTAATAGCAAGACTTCACCCATGTCCTCAGGAACAAACATAACTACTCACAAAGCATATTCATGTTCATAATCGGAGGAGTAATAATATGAATTAAGGATCTGAACATATGATCTTCCACCAAGTAAACCAATTAGCATCAACTACAAGGACTAATCAACACTACTAGCAACCCACAAGTACCAATTTGTGGTTTTGATACAAGATTGGATACAAGAGATGAACTAGGGTTTTGAGAGGAGATGGTGTTGGTGATGATGTTGATGGAGATTGACCCCCTCCCGATGAGAGGATCGTTGGTGATGACGTTGGTGATGATTTCCCCCTCCCGGAGGGAAGTGTCCCCGGTAGAACAGCTCTGCCGGAGCCCTAGATTGATTCAGCCAAGGTTTCACCTCGTGGCGGCGGAGTTTCATCCCGTAAGCTTGCCCACGATTTTTTCCAGGGAAAAAGACTTCATATAGCAGAAGATGGACACCGGGGGCCCACCAGGGGACCCAGGAGACAGGGGGCGCGCCCAGTAGGTGTGGGCGCGCCCCCACCCTCCTGGGCAGGGTGTGGGCCCCTTGGTGTATTTCTTTCGTCCAATAATTCTTATTAATTCCAAAAAGATGTTTCGTGGAGTTTCAGGATTTTTGGAGCAGTGCAGAATAGGTTTCCAATGTTTGCTGCTTTTCCAGCCAGAATTCCAGCTGTCGGCATTCCCCCTCTTCATGATAAACCTTGTAATATAAGAGATAATAGCCATAAGTATTGAGACATAACGTGTAATAACAGCCCATAATGCAATAAATATTGATATAAAAGCATGATGCAAAATGGACGTATCAACTCCCCCAAGCTTAGACCTCGCTTGTCCTCAAGCGGAAGCCGAAATCAAAAAATATGTCCACATGTTTAGAGATAGAGGTGTCGATAAAAATAAAATACGGACATGAGGGCATCATGATCATTCTGGTAACAACAACATATATAGATTTTATCATATGATTTCTTATTCTCAAGTAACAATCAATTCAGAATGTCAAGTATGGTTCAAAAACTTCATTGAGAACTAACAAACTATAATCTCAGTCATTGAAGAAATTGCAATTTATCATAACATCAGAAAGAGTCAACAATAGAGCTTTTCAGCAAGTTCACATACTCAACTATCTTGTAGTCTTCTATAATTGCTAACACTCACGCAATACTTGTGGTTATGGAGTTTTAGCCGGACACTGAGAAAGATAGGGGCTTACTGTGTTGCCTCCCAACATATTCACCTTTAAGGTGATGTCAACAATAATAATCCATGCTAACTTACATCCAATTGGATATATATATCATGATCTTTCAAACATGGGGAGCTTGCCAAAGGATAAAATGAAAAGGGGAAAGGTGAGGATCACCTTGACTCAAGCATAAAGTAAAAACATAAAGTAAAAGATAGGCCCTTCACAGAGGGAAGCAGAGGTTGTCATGTGCTTTTATGGTTGGATGCACAAAATCTTAATGCAAAAGAATGTCACTTTATATTGCCCCTTCTATGTGGACCTTTATTATGTAGTCCGTTGCTTTTATTACTTCCACAACAAGATCGTACAAAGCTTATTTTCTCTGCACTAATAAGTCATACATATTTAGATAGCAATTTTTATTGCCTGCAACATGACAACTTACTTGAAGGATCTTACTCAATCCATAGGTAGGTACGGTGGACTCTCATGGCAAAACTGGGTTTAGGATATTTGGAAGCACAAGTAGTATCTCTACTTGGTGCAAGGAATTTGGCTAGCATGAGGGGGAAAGGCAAGCTCAACATGTTTGGAAGGTCAATGACAATATACTTTAACTGAGATGTGAGAAAACATAAACCATTACATTGTCTTCCTTGTCCAACGTCAACTCTTGTAGCATGTCATACTTAATGAGTGCTCCCAATCATAAAAGATGTCCAAGATAATATATTTGTATGTGAGCCCCTCTTTCCTTGTAACTTCCTATTAATTGCAACGATGACCAAAACTACGTTTATCAACTCTCAACAACTTTTATGCCTCATACTTTCTATGTGTGAAGTCATCACTCACCATAAGATCAATATGAACTCTTTTATTCTTTCTACTTCCTCAAGATCATAGCAACATAGCAAAGCTCTTGACTCAACACTAAACTTTATTATAGATAGCTCACGGACTCAATTACAAAAAGAGATCACAAAGAAAAACTCAAAACTACTTGATATCAAAACTTCAATCTACTAAATCAAGATACTACTAAAAGGATCGAACTAAATAAAACGGTAAAGATAGGAGTGTGATGGTGATACGATACCAGGGCACCTCCCCCAAGCTTGGCAGTTGCCAAGGGGAGTGCCCATACCCATGTGATTATGTCCTCGGAGGTGGTGAAGTAGGAGTTGTTGATGATGTAGGTTTGTTCCTCAATTTACGCTTGAGTATAATATTTTGCTCCTTTAGGTCCTCGATCTCCTGCTCAAGGCTTAATACTCTTTTGCATAATTCCTGTTTATTTTCCTGGATGAGACGAAAAGGGATAAACTCGATCTTTGGCTTCTTTGCTCTATCAGGGAGGCATGACTTTTTAAACTCCACATGCATATCCCCAGGCCGAGGTAATGTGGCTTCATCTTCGTCTGAACTCGTCTCCTCCTTTACTTTAGGCTCATAGTCTTCCACTTCTTCAGAGGTCCAGCCGTCATGCTCCAAGTCCCCGTAGACCTTAGGGTTTGCAAGTTAATCAGCCACATAACTTTCCCCTTCCGAATCCTGAGACGACATATTGCTCTAAATGTGAAACAGAAACAACTCGAAACGAAAACAGAGGATATTTGCGTGATACGGTGGTCAAAACCTTGGGAGTATATATATAATGATTTTTTACCGACCAAAATAGATAACGTGAAAGAAAAGGGAGTCCGGGAGGTACACGAGGTGCCCACGGGACAGGGGGCGCACCCTCCACTCTCGTGGGGGCCTCGTGTCCCTTTTAGACTACTTCTTTCTTCCTAAAATTCTTAAATATTCCAAAACTGATAAAAAATGCCATTGGAGTTGTTTTGGAGTCGGTTTACTTACCGTACCACAGACCTATTCCTTTTCGGAGTCTGGAACGTTCTGGAAAGTGTCCCTTCTGTATTCCTCCGGGGTTACGGTTTCAATAATATTACTTTCAACATCAATAGGATTACCTGAAATATAATGTTTAATTCTTTGACCGTTCACCATCCTCGGACTTGTGCCTTCGAAGTTTTTGATTTTTATGGCACCAGAACGATAGACCTCCTCGATAACGTAAGGACCTTCCCACTTAGAGAGAAATTTTCCTGCAAAAAATATTAAACGAGAGTTGAATAATAACACATAATCTCCTATGTTAAACTCACGCTTTTGTATCCTTTTATCATGCCAGCGTTTGACTTTTTCTTTGAATAGCTTGGCATTCTCATATGCCTGGGTTCTCCATTCATCAAGTGAGCTAATGTCAAACAACCTCTTCTCACTGGCAAGTTTGAAGTCATAATTGAGCTCCTTAACATCCCAATATGCTTTATGTTCAAGTTCAAGAGGTAAATGACAAGCTTTTCCATAAACCATCTTATAAGGAGACATACCCATAGCATTTTTGTATGCAGTTCTATAGGCCCATAATGCATCATCAAGTTTTTTGGACCAATTCTTTCTAGATCTATTTACAGTCTTTTGCGAAATTAATTTGAGCTCTCTATTGCTCAACTCTACTTGACCACTAGACTGAGGATGATAAGGAGATGCAATTCTATGATTAGCATCATACTTAGCAAGCATCTTACGGAAAGCACCATGAATAAAATGTGAACCACCATCAGTCATAAGATATCTAGGGACTCCAAACCTCAGAAAAATAACTTGTTTAAGCATTTTAATAGAAGTGTTATGATCAGCACTACTAGTTGGAATAGCTTCTACCCACTTAGTAACGTAATCAACAGCAACTAAAATATGAGTATAACCATTGGAGGCAGGAAAAGGTCCCGTATAATCAAAGCCCCAAACATCAAACAGTTCAATAACAAGAAAGTAATTCATAGGCATTTCTTGACGTCTACTGGTATTACCTATTCTTTGACATTCATCACAAGATAAGACAAACTTACGAGCATATTTGAAGAGAGTAGGCCAATAAAAACCAGATTGTAGTACCTTGTGTGCAGTTCTATCTCCAGCATGGTGTCCTCCATAGGATTCAGAGTGACACTTGCGTAGGATCTGTTCCTGTTCATGCTCAGGCACACAACGTCTAAGAACACCGTCTACTCCTTCTTTATAAAGATGTGGGTCATCCCAAAAGTAATGTCTTAAATCATAAAAGAACCTTTTTCTTTTGCTGGTATGTGAAGCTAGGCGGTATAAATTTAGCAACAATGTAATTAGCATAATCAGCATACCAAGGAGCAGTATGAGAAGCATTAACGACCGCTAGTTGTTCATCAGGAAAGCTATCATCAATATGCAGTGGGTCATCAAGAACATTCTCTAACCTAGACAAGTTGTCTGCAACGGGGTTCTCAGCTCCCTTTCTATCAATAATATGTAAATCAAATTCTTGGAGCAAGAGAACCCATCTAATGAGTCTAGGCTTAGCATCTTTCTTTTCCATAAGATATTTAATAGCAGCATGATCACTATGAATAGTAACTTTGGAATCAACAATATAAGGTCTAAACTTATCACATGCAAACACAACTACTAAGAACTCTTTTTCAGTAGTATCATAATTTCTCTGGGCAGTATCAAGAGTCTTACTAGCATACTGGATAACATTCAATTTCTTATCAACTCTTTGCCCTAGAACAGCACCTACATCATAATCACTAGCATCACACATAATTTCAAAAGGTAAATTCCAATTAGGTGGCTGAACAATAGGTGCAGTGATCAAAGCTTTCTTAAGTATTTAAAATGCTTATACACAATCATCATCAAAGACAAAAGGAATATCTTTTTGCAATAAATTAGTCAGAGGCCTAGAGATTTTAGAAAAGTCCTTAATGAACCTCCTATAAAAACCGGAATGACCAAGAAAACTTCTTATACCTTTTATGTCCTTGGGACATGGCATCTTTTCAATAGCATCAACTTTGGCTTTGTCAACTTCAATACCTCTCTCGAAAATCTTATGCCCCAAGACAATGCCTTCATTAACCATAAACTGACACTTTTCCCATTTCAGGACGAGACTAGTGTCTTCGCATCTCTGCAAAACTCAATCATGGTTGCTCAAACAATCATCAAAAAAGGATCCATAAACGCAGAAGTCATCCATGAATACCTCACAAATCTTTTCACAAAAATCAGAGAATATAGCCATCATGCATCTTTGAAAGGTAGCAGGTGCATTACATAAACCAAAAGGCATACGTCTATAAGCAAAAGTACCGAAAGGGCAAGTAAAAGTAGTTTTTGATTGATCCCCCGCTGACACAGGTATTTGAGAGAAGCCAAAATAACCATCTAGAAAGCAGAAATGAGTGTGTTTGGATAGCCTTTCTAGCATTTGATCAATAAAAGGTAAAGGGTAATGATCTTTCTTAGTAGCCTTATTTAATTTACGGAAATCAATTACCATCCTATAACCTGTAATAATTCTTTGCGGGATCAATTCATCTTTATCATTAGGAACAATGGTAATACCTCCCTTTTTAGGAACATAATGGACATGGCTTACCCAATCACTATCAGCAACGAGATAAATTATACTTGCCTCAAGGAACTTTAGTATCTCCTTTCTTACCAATTCTTTCATCTTGGGATTCAGTCATCGTTGAGGATCTCTAACTGGTTTGGCATCTTTCTCCAAATTAATTTTGTGTTGGCATAACGTGGGACTAACACCCTTAAGATCATCCAGAGTATATCCAATAGCAGCTCGGTGCTTCTTCAGAGTTTTCAATAATCTTTCTTCTTCTTGCTCTGAAAGGTTAGCACTAATAATAACAGGATATATTTTCTTTTCATCAAGATAAGCATACTTAAGATTATCAGGTAATGGTTTGAGTTCAAACACGGGATCACCCTTGGGTGGAGGGGGATCCCCAAGAATTTCAATGGGAAGGTTGTGTTTCAGCATATGTTCCTGTTTAAGGAACACTTCATCTATTTCCCTTCTTTCCTTCATAAACATATCATTTTCATGGTCTAGCAAATATTTTTCTAACGGATCAGTAGGAGGCACATCAATGGAAGCAATACCAATAATCTCATCCTTAATAGGTGGTTCCCTATCACGAGGTTGTCTACGAAACTTAGCAAAATTAAACTCATGAGACATACCATCTAAGCCAATGGTGACAGTATCTTTTTCACAATCAATTCTAGCACTAGCTATATTCAAGAAGGGTCTACCAAAAATAATGGGACAAAAATCATCTTGTGGGGAGACAAGAACAAGAAAATCAGCAGGGTATTTAACCTTCCCACACAAGACTTCAACATCTCTAACAATCCCAACTGGTTTAATGGTATCCCTCTTAGCAAGCTTAATAGTAACATCAATGTCTTCTAATTCAACGGGTGCAATGTCATGCAAAATTTCTTTATATAAATCATAAGGTATCGCACTAGCACTAGCACCCATATCACATAAACCATGATAACAATGATCTCCTATTTTGACTGAAATAACAGGCATGCCTACGGCAGGTCTATGTATCTTAGTATTTGGTCTAGCAATATTAGTAGATTCATCACAGAAATAAATAACATTCCCATCTAAATCATCATCCAAGAGATCTTTAACCATAGCAATACTAGGTTCAACATTGATTTTCTCAGGAGGTGTATAAGTCCTAGTATTACTCTTACGAACAACAGTTGACGTTTTAGCATGATCCTTTATCCTAACAGGAAAAGGAGGTTTCTCAACATAAGTAGGAACAATAGGATCACTATAGGTGATAGTCATTTCTTCAACTGTAATAGGTGCGACTACTTTCACTTCAACAGGAGGACTATATTTAAACCACTTTTCTTTAGGGAGATCAACGTGAGTAGCAAAAGATTCACAGAAAGAAGCTACTATCTCAGAGTCAAGTCCATACTTAGCGCTAAATCCAAGAAACGCATCGATATCCATAAAAGATTTAACACAATCAAACTTAGGTGTCATACCTGACTCCTTGCCATCGTCGGAAGCCCAATCTTCAGACTTGCGTTTAATTCTTTCCAATCAGTCCCATTTGAAATCAATAGTCTTCAGCATATAAGAACCAACATAGGAAGTATTGAGTAGGTTGCGATCATTAAGATAAAGCCAAGCATAAAAGTTTTGAATAATCATTTCCCAGGAGAGCTCATGATTGGGGCATGAATATAACATTGACTTAAGCCTCCCCCAAGCTTGAGCGATGCTTTCTCCTTCGTGAGGCCGGAAATTATATAAGTAATTACGATCACGATGAACCAGATGCATAGGATAGAACTTCTGGTGAAATTCCAACTTCAATCGTTTATAATTCCAAGATTTCGTATCATCACATAGCCTATACCATGTCAATGAATCTCCTTCAAAGATAAAGGGAAGACCTCCCTTTTGACAACATCATCGGGAATACCTGCAAGCTTAAATAATCCACAAGCTTCATCCACAAAGATAAGGTGTAAATCGGGATGCAATGTTCCATCTCCTGCAAATGGATTAACTAGCAGTTTCTCTATCATACCCAAAGGAATCTCAAAGTAAATATTTCCATAAAGTTCAGTAGGTTGAGGAGAAACTCTTTGCTCTTCTGGTCGGGGTGAATATACCCCAAACAAGCCCCTCAAAGGATTAGTTTCCATAGTGACAAGTGACAGAAAATTTCAGCACACTATATAAATGTTTCCTTACCAAGTTCCACTCACCAAAAGCGCTACACTCCCCGGCAACGCTGCCAGAAAAGAGTATTGATGACCCACAAGTGTAGGGTATCTATCGTAGTCCTTTCGATAAGTAAGAGTGCCGAACCCAACAAGGAGTAGAAGGAAATGATAAGCGGTTTTTGGTAAGGTTTTCTCTGCAAGCACTAAAATTGTAGGTAATAGATAGTTTTGTGATAAAATAAATTGTAACGAGCAACAAGTAAATAAAGTAAATAAAGTGCAGCAAGGTGGCCCAATCCTTTATGTAGCAAAGGATAAGCCTGGACAATTTCTAACAATGAGAAAGGAACTCCCGAGGACACATGCGAATTATCGTCAAGCTAGTTTTCATCATGTTCATATGATTCGCGTTCGGTACTTTGATAATTTGATATGTGGGTGAACCGGTGCTTGTGTACTGCCTTTAGTTGGACAAGCATCCCACTTATGATTAAACCCTATTGCAAGCATCCGCAACTACAAAAGAAGTATTAAGGTAAACCTAACCACAACATTAAACATATGGATCCAAATCAGCCCCTAACAAAGCAACGCATAAACTAGGGTTTAAGCTTCTGTCACTCTAGCAACCCATCATCTACTTATTACTTCCCAATGCCTTCCTCTAGGCCGAAATAATGGTGAAGTGTCATGTAGTCGACGTTCACATAACACCACTAGAGGAAAAGACAACATACATCTCATCAAAATATCGAACGAATACCAAATTCACATGACTACTAATAGCAAGACTTCACCCATGTCCTCAGGAACAAACATAACTACTCACAAAGCATATTCATGTTCATAATCAGAGGAGTAATAATATGCGTTAAGGATCTGAACATATGATCTTCCACCAAGTAAACCAATTAGCATCAACTACAAGGAGTTATCAACACTACTAGCAACCCACATGTACCAATTTGTGGTTTTGATACAAGATTGGATAAAAGAGATGAACTAGGGTTTTGAGAGGAGATAGTGCTGGTGAAGATGTTGATGGAGATTGAACCCCTCCCGATGAGTGGATCGTTGGTGATGACGTTGGTGATGATTTCCCCCTCTCGGAGGGAAGTGTCCCCGGCAAAACAGCTCCACCGGAGCCCTAGATTGATTCCGCCAAGGTTGCGCCTCGTGGCGGCGGAGTTTCATCCCGTAAGCTTTCCCACAATTTTTTCTAGGGTAAAAGACTTCATATAGTAGAAGATGGACACTGGGGGCCCACCAGGGGCCCTAGGAGACAGGGGGCGCGCCCAATAGGGGTGGGCGCGCCCCCACTCTCCTCGGCAGGGTGTGGGCCCCCTGGTGTATTTCTTTCACCCAATAATTCTTATTAATTCCAAAAAGAAGTTTCGTGGAGTTTTAGGATTTTTGGAGCAGTGCAGAATAGGTTTCCAATGTTTGCTCCTTTTCTAGCCAGAATTCCAGCTGCCGGCATTCCCCCTCTTCATGATAAACCTTGTAAAATAAGAGAGAATAGCCATAAGTATTGAGATATAACATGTAATAACAGCCCATAATGCAATAAATATTGATATAAAAGCATGATGCAAAATGGACGTATCATACGTACATACTGGTCGATGTAGAGGCGCGCATGTGTCGTAGTAGAGGCGCGCATGTAGCATGTACACGTACGTACAGCGGCCGGTGTGCAAGAAAGAAAAAACAACCACGTACGTACATACGGGCGGGGTCTCAAACGCCTACTCGGGCATACGTGCGGCCAGGGCTCGTGTACATGGCTGGATCAGAATGGAGAAACATCCTCGTCGTCGTGTTCATGGGGAGCCAACCGGCTGGGTCGGAACGGAATGTGTCGTCGTGTTCATTGGGAGGGCTTGGATGGAACAACCGATGGAAACGAGGCCTGGCGTACCGCACAACAGAGGAAACGGCCTTGTGTTCTGTAACAACCAAACCTCGAAGGATTTGAGTCTCTGTGCTTACCGTGCTAGTCCCTGGATCGAACTCACTAGCACACACAGTATAGATGAATGCCAGAATAGCAAGTGCATCATTTATTACAATGTATGATCCAGAATGTATAAAATAAAACAATCTGCATAGCACTTGGCTAGCTTTATTCAATCAAACAGCGGAAAGTAGCAGAAAATAACGATGAGTCCCATCATAGCCCACTGGCGATGCTGAGTGCAGACTTGCGACCCTAACGGTACCTTACTCTTCGTCTGAAAATCCTGCAACATGAGACATTGCAGCCATATAGGTCAATACTCTGAATGTATTGGCAAGTTACACAGGAGTAATAATATAGCAGACCTACATGTATATGCATAGTACAACAAAGGAAGGATTGAGGGTTTATTTTGCAGAAAGCTAATTTTGTCCTCATAACTACTTAATAGTCAAATTTTTATTTAGTTCTTTTATTACTACAATTAAATACACAAGGCTGAGTTGGCAAAATCAACTCCAACCTACCCTTTATTAAGTTGCCCACAAATATTATTAAGTGTCACATCTGTCAAGATCATCCAACAACTGTAATGGCATAGTGGCTCAAATTTACCCATAACCGGGGGCACGGCTAATCATGATTAGTTTTATTACTCTACAGAGTTTAGTACGCTTTACCCACTGGACCCAATCCGAAGATTGAGACGAAGTCTTTCAGAAGAGGTTCCCTTAACCACCTGACGACCACATCCCACCTACATACGCTACATCTGTCGACACAGTCTGGGCAAGGGTTCCAACAACTGATCAACTAAGCCAGAGCCCATATAGCCAGTGGCCGCACATGGAAGCTCCTAGTCACTAAGTCTGTCTGACTTTTTGAACCTGGGCGGCATTCCACTTAGGGTGCACTCTCATGGGCGCATGGCCTTAGAAAAGGTGCAAGACCCCATGATGCCATCCCTCAACACCAAGCAATACCACTTCCGCCCAGAGGTGAGTTAAATCCTGGGTTACTACTCGATTTGTTAAATATATAATCCTCACATAAACTCAATGAATACTCGAACCAACTCCGTCTACAAGCATAGCAAAACTATAACTACCACGATCTGCATTGACGGGGAGATAGCTCAACAATATAGCAAAATAATATAGTAATCCTATACATGCATATATTCATAGTGTGATATAACTACATGCATAGAAAACAATAGGTAAAGGATGATCAACATGTAACTTGCCTTGGTTCTGGTTCAGAAAGTCACACTCCTGACAATAGCTCACGTCGCACTCCGGACAATCTACACGTTTCACACAATTTAACAAATCAATCACTGGAACATGAATAGAACTAAAACAAAACCAACAGAAACAAAAGCATTTAAAAAACAATAAAAGCTTAACAACACCTAAAATACACTACGGTCACAAAGCAAAAAGAATCACTCGAATCCGATAGGCGGTTTGAAAGTTACGGCCTCCGGAAGGTTTAATTCAAATTCAAACGAATTCAAATTTGAACAGTGCAAACATGTGATATTTTGGTACTGTGATAAAGGGCTGATTTTTGTGAGTGCTTAGGAAAAAGAATTACCTAAATTGGATCTATAGACTAAAAGATATAGCTAGTTGAAATTAGAGAACAATTCTGGAAAGAAAAACGAAAACTACAGAAAACTCCTACATTGTTCGTGCGTGTACTGTAGCTGGTTGCCACGTGTCAGTTCGCGATTTGCCGAAGAGGTTCCCTGTGCGTTCATGCTCACCGGAGGCAGGGGAAAAATGGCGGTGGCTTCGAGCGTCGGCGACGGTGGCTCTCCGGCGAGTCTCCGGCGAAGGTGAGGTGACGGGCGGAGGCGGTGGTGGTGTCGGACGACGGCGTTGAGCAGCCGCTATTCCGGTGTGTTGGCTCAGCAGCGGGTGGTCGCTCCGGTGTGCTCTGGTCCACAGAAGCGAGTCAAAACGCGGGCAACCAAACGGGGAAAACGAAGGAAGCAGGCAGAGCGGCTCCAAGTGTTCTTACGGCGGCGCAATCGTCCGACGAACGGCTACGACAACGGAGCTCTTTGAAGGCTACTATGCATCCTTACGAATACAAGAGTGGTTTTTTTGTTTTGGGTATAGCAGGACTTGAACCTGCGACCATTAGGTTAAAATCCCAATGGACATCCAAATCTAGCTATCTTAGCAAAGGAAGTGGCATTCCATTATCCGCGATTCCTCAATCGATCAGAAGAAAGGGAATATAACCTGCCCCTCATTGTCCAGGTTTTCTTTGAACAACACCGGCCGGACAAGAACAAAGGTTTTCACCATCGTCTTTGCACTTTGCTGGAACTATGTAAGGCCAACCGCTTCCAACTCAACAGCATGACCCGTACCAATACCTACAAGAACAAAGATAGTCGGCTCAGGGGCTTTTGGGCGGAGCCAAAGTGGTCAGAAATATCATAGAATGGTGATCGAGATCATCTTCACGGGAATCATCCTTTGCAAATTGGGGGAAGGGAACCAATGAGTAACGTATAATGTGTAGAAGAAAAATGGAAGCTTTATAGCACATTCCCTCTCTTTCCCCTAAAAAAACAAACTAGCCCGTATCTTCCTAGTCCTTGCCTTGCAGCTCTGACCAATCCAACCGTCATTGCAAATAACTGCTCGCTTTACACTGACAATCCTTCGCCCAGCGCTCACCACAACCAATCCAGAGAACCTTCGCACACCGATAAGCCTTCAGTCTATCATAAGAAGAATACTTGGAAATAAAGAAGTGTGGGGGAGAAGCAGCCGAGCTCCCTTCCTCAGGTGTCAAATGTGATGCTATACCTGGTCGTTCAAATCTTACCTCCATCTCGGTACAAAGAGAAGGACCTTGCCCCCTCCTCCCAACTTCATCACACCTGCCTTTTTAACATTGTTTTGAAACAAAGGAAACGAATTGTTTAACGCCAAGATGCCAACAGCAATGATGGATAAAGCAACTCCCACGAGTAGGGCTCGAAAGCCGGGGACTCTCCTGGCAAAGAATCTGAATGATCTGAGTTCTTTTCTGAGAAAGAAGAAGATGCAAGGCATGGATCCTGGCCTGAGATCCCCCTCGATCTTTGCCGGATGTGCTTGACGGGATCAGAAGTATCCAGCAGCGCCACGCTAGAGTGACTTCTGAAGCGCTACGGATGGGACGAAATCCGGCAGCCAATTGCTAGCAATCTCATTTTGCAGTTGCTCCGTTTCGGTAGCAATTGCAGAAAGCCTGTTTGCGGCACCTCCCGGGTCTCCGGAAAAAGCTTGCCAGAAACTTGACTCACTAAACACCGCACTTGATGGGTATGGAGTGCGTTGTTGTGTTGTCACTTTGGCAGGCCTTTTCCGCTTCCCGGTATGGAGCCGATAGTCCTTCAGGCATGCCCTTTCAGGCGACCCGAGTTCCCCAGAGGGGCCCACCCTGGTGGGACCAAGAGAAAGAAAGGACGGGGGCTTCTTGGGTTGGTTCTCTTGAAGTGCATAGCCCGCCCCCTTTTACGAACAAAGAAATGATCAAGAATTTCATTATGGCATGGCTCTATAGTCCATCGCTCCTCGCGAGATCGGGTTTCACCCTGCAGCTGCGTGCGGCGAGCGGAAGAATCGGGAGAAAGGGTGCGGCGTTCCTCGCGGAGTCTTGCCCGCGTACGGTGTCCCTGAGGAGCACGGGATCAAACAGGGGCGTAGATCGATCCGGGCTCGGCCTCGGTCGCGTGTATGGTGCGCTCCAGTCCGGCTCGAGGAAGGAGACGAGCAGGGCGCGGGACCCGCTGTCAGTGGCTGGAGGCAAGGGGTGGATCGAGCGCGGGTCGGGTGCGAGCGAGCGGGCGTACCGCTTCGCTGTGTGCGGCTGCTGCGCTGGCTGGCTGGGCTACGGCGATGGGCCACTTGGCTGGCCGGCTGGCTGGCCCTGTTTTTTTATAAACAAAAACTACAGCAGTAGAAAACAAAAGAAATAAAATAACATACACAAAATAAAATCTAAATAAAAATACCTAGACACAGTAAAAATAGCCCTATAGCTATAATCTACAGGAACACTAGTTCCAATACTAATGCAATTTTGGAAATTCATTTTGATGCAAAAGGCCACACAAACAGTAAAATAACACACAATTAAAATATTTTGAAGATTGCAAAAATTACCAGAACATATCAGATGAGCTGGAAATAATATTCTGCACATTATGAACATTTTAAAACAGGGGAGAAGTCATGTTATCTCCACTCCAATAAATTGCCTTTAGTTGCATAATGAAGAGAATATTCCAGAAAAGCAAATAATGCATGGAAAAGTATGAAATGCATATGAATGATCTATTAACATCCAAATTGGGAAAATTGGGATGTTACATGTTCGACCGGCCACGTTTGAAACGGGATCCTATTCATCGGGAGGGGCTGGCGTACCGCAAAACCGAGGAAACAAACTTCTGTTTGACCTCCTACGGTCGAAACGGGGTCCTGTTGATCGAGAGAGGTGTGGCGTACCGCAAAACGGAGGAAACGGACTTGTGTTGGAGCGCTACGATCGAAACAGGGGTCCTGGTCATCGGGAGGGGTGTGGCGTACCGCAAAACGGGACTCCACGGGATACTTTTCATCTCCACCGTCGACCTCCTCCAGCCTCCACGGGCTACTGTTCATCCATGATACGTCTCCAACGTATCTACTTTTCCAAACACTTTTGCCCTTGTTTTGGACTCTAATTTGCATGATTTGAATGAAACTAACCCAGACTGACGTTGTTTTCAGCAGAACTACCATGATGTGGTTTTATGTGTAGAAAACAAAAGTTCTCGGAATGTCCTGAAAATCCAGGGAGGCGCTTTTTGGAAAATATAAAAAATACTTGCAAAAGAATCAAGACCAGGGGGCCCACACCCTGTCCACGAGGGTGGGGGGCGCGCCCACCCCCCTGGGCATGCCCCCTGTCTCATGGGCCCCCTGAGGCTCCGCCGACCTCAACTCCAACTCCATATATTCCGTCTCACATAGAAAAAAATCAGAGAGAAAGTTGCATCGCGTTTTACCATACGGAGCCGCCGCCAAGCGCTAATCTCTCTCAGGAGGGCTGATCCGGAGTCCGTTTGGGGCTCCGGAGAGGGGGATTCATCGCCGTCGTCATCATCAACCATCCTCCACACCAATTTCATGATGCTCACCACCGTGCGTGAGTAATTCCATCATAGGCTTGCTGGACGGTGATGGGTTGGATGAGATTTACCATGTAATCAAGTTAGTTTCGTTAAGGTTTGATCCCTAGTATCCACTATGTTTTGAGATTGATGTTGCTATGACTTTGCTATGCTTAATGCTTGTCACTTGGGCCCGAGTGCCATGATTTCAGATCTGAACCTATTATGTTTTCATGAATATATGTGTGTTCTCGATCCTATCTTGCAAATCTATAGTCACCTATTATGTGTTATGATCCGACAACCCCGAAGTGACAATAATCGGGATACTTCTCGGTGATGACCGTAGTTTGAGGAGTTCTTGTATTCACTATGTGCTAATGCTTTGTTCTGGTTCTCTATTAAAAGGAGGCCTTAATATCCCTTAGTTTCCTCTAGGACCCCGCTGCCACGGGAGGGTAGGACAAAAGATGTCATGCAAGTTCTTTTCCATAAGCACGTATGACTATTTACGGAATACATGCCTACATTACATTGATGAATTGGAGCTAGTTCTGTGTCACCCTATGTTATAACTATTACATGAGGAATCGCATCCGACATAATGATCCATCACTAATCCAATGCCTACGAGCTTTTCACATCTTGTGCTTCGCTTATTTACTTTTCCATTGCTACTGTTACAATCACTACAAAACCCAAAAATATTACTTTTGGTACTGTTACCTTTATTATCATACTAATTTGCTACTAAATACTTTGCTGCAGATACTAAGTTATCCAGGTGTGGTTGAATTGACAACTCAACTGCTAATACTCAGTAATATTCTTTGGCTCCCCTTGTGTCAAATCAATAAATTTGGGTTGAATACTTTACCCTCGAAAGCTTTTGCGATCCCCTACACTTGTGGGTTATCAAGACTAATTTCTGGCACCGTTGTCGGGGATCATAGCTCTATTCTTTGAGTCACTTGGGATTTATATCTGTTGATCACTATGAGGAACTTGAAAGAAGAAAGAACCAAGATTTTTCCCTCAACTACGAGGGGAGGTAAGGAACTGCCATCTAGCTCTGCACTAGATTCTCCTTCTGCTTTGAGTAAGCTTGCGACACCTAAACCTGCTACTGCTATGAATTCTGATATGTCGCATGTTATTGATGATGCCACTTCTGCTATGCATGATACTTATGATGAAACTACTTCTGTGCATGATACTACTTTGACATTAGGTGAATTTCTTGATGAACAACTTGCTAGGGCTAGAGAGAATGAAATTATTGAAGATGCTATTATTGATGATAGTGATGATGAAAGTTCTCCCAATGATTATGAATTGCCTGTTGTTCCTGAGGGTTATGTTATGGAAGAGGAAGCTGCTAGAGCTATCTTTGCTTGTAAAGATAGATATGATCTTAAGAAATTATTAGCTAAATGGAAGAAGCAGTCTCTTAATGCTAGAATGAATCCTGACCCTGCTTTTGCTACTTCACCTATTTGTGTTACTAATAAGGATTATGAATTATCTGTTGATCCTGAGATTATTACTTTAGCTGAATCTAATCCTTTTTATGGCCTTGAATCTGAAACTATTGTGGCATATCTTACCAAGTTGAATGATATAGCCACCCTGTTTACTCATGATGATAAATCTCGCTATTATTATATTCTTAAGATAATTCCGTTCTCATTAAAGGGTGATGCTAAGACTTGGTATAATTCTCTTGCTCCTGGTTGTGTGCGTAGTCCCTAGGATATGATTTATTACTTCTCTGCTAAATATTTCCCTGCTCATAAGAAACAAGCCGCCTTACGGGAAATATATAATTTTGTGCAAATCGAAGAAGAGAGTCTCCCACAAGCTTGGGGGAGGCTTCTCCTATTACTTAATGCTTTGCCTGATCATCCTCTTAAGAAAAATGAAATACTTGATATCTTTTATAATGGACTAGCCGATGCTTCCAAGGACTACTTGGATAGTTGTGCTGGTTGTGTTTTCAAGGAAAGAACAGTCGATGAAGCTGAATTACTATTAAATAATATGTTGACTAATGAAAATAATTGGACTCTTCCCGAGCCAATTCCTGAGGCAATTCCTAAACCAATTGAGCCAATTCCTGAGCCTATTTCTAAACCCACTCCGAAGAAGAGAGGTGTTTTATTTCTCAGTCCTGAAGATAGGCAAGAGGCAAAGAAATCAATGAAAGAAAAAGGTATTTAAGCTGATGATGTTAAGAATTTACCTCCTATTGAAGAAATACATGGTCTTAATACACCGCCTTTTGAAGAACCACATTGTCTTGATAACCCGACATGGGTAGTAAAGGTAAATTCTCTCTATAGATATGATAAAGTTGAAATTCCCTCTACTAAATTTCATAGCCATGCTTAGATGAATTCGATGACTTTATGGCTAGACAAGAAAGTTTTAATGCTTATGTTGGTAGAGAGTTAAAGAATAATGCTTTCGAGATAGGATGCGTGAGTGATTATATGGCTAGAGTTAAAGGTGAACTTAAACTCGTTAGGAAATATGCTTCTATGGTTGCTACTCAAGCTGAGCAAGTACTTAAAGCTCAAAATGATTTGCTTGATGAATTAAATAATAAACCTGACTTTGCTGTTAGAGTGGCTACTAGAACTGGGAGAATGACCCAGGAACCTTTGTATCCTGAAGGCCACCCTAAGAGAATCGAGCAAGATTCTCAGAGAAATAATTTAGAGGCACCCTAAGAGGATCGATCAGTATATCTTACTCACCAATACTTTCATGCAAAACTTTTATTATTATCCTAAGAAGTCACCGCCTTCAGTATCATTTCATTTATATGATGAATTTAGGGAAATGTCTTTACGTAATTTTTGCACGGTCTGTAGGATACCCTTTGAGGGAAAATTAGAGGAACCCCATCGTAAAGATGTGGATGGCTTTGTTAACACTATCACTGTAGAGGATCCAAAGAAGGGTTCCGATGCGAAAATATCTAGCATACATTTTCCTGTTTTACGCTACTTTGCCATATTTGCTAGTAGATGTTTGACTGGTCGTGGAAATAGTTGAAACTTCAATGTTCCTGATATTATCATTCTTCACCATGCCTTGTTTGGAGATAATAGTTTTAGTATGGGTGCCGTCATTGCTAAATGGCTAAGCCTGAATCGTACAAAAGGCCCCATTTTTGGAGGTATCTATGCTTCACGTCTTGCTAGACATTTTGAGATACCTATTAGGCACCATGAGAAAGAGGAGACAAAATTACCTCCTTACATTTTAGATTACAAGAGCATGGTAGCACATGAGTTCATTGTTGACAACAAAGAGAAGATGCTCTTTTATAACCTGAGATTTAATAAGAAACACAATGAGACTATTATTTTGCCTGCGCCTCTGTTGTTTGATTTGATTGCAGATAATTTTCTTGTCACCCCGGAAGCGGTGTACGCTCATCGAGGCCAAGCATCCACTCCACAACCTGAGCCTGAGCTAGAACTTGCAATGGACCCTTATTGTGCATCATCTTACCAGTGGGACCCGGAGATGGCCAGCCAGTGGTATCTTGATTACACTTCCCAGTACACCGGGGAGAGTAGCAGTGGCCCTTGGCATTAGGACAACTTAGGCCAAAAGCCTAAGCTTGGGGGAGTACGTATTTCTCACCGACTTTACATTCACACACTATCTAGTCGTCGGTGCTCATACTCTTTCATTGTATTATCCATGCTAGTTTAATTTTCTTTTTCTCGCTTTATTCTTGTGTGTTTGATAAACCTTAAGAAAAACCAAAAAATTAGTTAGTTTAATTTCCATGCTTGTAGTAGAAATTAAAATGAAAACCCAAAAAGATTTCTCGTTCTTCTTCTTACTTGTTGGGAGCTTTCCCAGGTAAATATTTTTCTTTTCTTTTCTTTTCTTTGGGGGTTGAGAGTAGAAGACCATATTGAAAATGTTTAGTGGCTCTCACATGCATGATTGTTTATTTAACTTAGAGCCCATATTACTTTGTCTTCTCTCTTGAGTTGAATGCTTGCAAATTCCAGCTTAGTCCAATGCACGTGCACTATTATTATTATACACATCGTTCGGTCGTGCAAGTGAAAGGCAATAATGACGATATATGATGGACTTATTGAGATGAGAAAAGTTGGTACCTCTTTTTTTTGTAAATAGGATGAGTTCATCATTTCTGATTCAGCTTATTATGAGGTAAACATATTTGCAATGACATTTAGAGATTATAGTTGCTTGTGCCATGCTTGATTAGCTATGAGTTATAATGGTTTACCTTGCGTGCCAACATGCTATTAGAATGATTATGATGTGGTACGATGGGATGGTATCCTCCTTTGAATGAATTGAGTGACTCAACATGGCACATGTTCACGCATGTAGTTGAAACATATCAACATAGCCTTCACGATATTTATGTTCATGGTGGATTATATCCTACTCATGCTTGTACTCGGTGTGAACTAATTTTAATGCATGTTTATGACTGTTGTCGCTCTCTCAGTTGGTCGCTTCCCAGTCTTTTGCTAGCCTTCACTTGTACTAAGCGGGAATACTGCTTGTGCATCCTAACTCCTTAAAACCCCAAAGTTGTTCCATATGAGTCCACCATACCTTCCTATATGCGGTATTTACCTGTCGTTCCAAGTAAATTTGTATGTGTCAAACTCCAAACCTTCAAATGAAATTCTGTTTTGTATGCTCGAGCAGCTCATGTTTCAACTAGGGCTGCCTATATCTTCCATGCTAGGTGGGTTATTCTGAAGAGGAGTGGACTCCGCTCGTCATTCACGAGAAAGGGCCAGTAACTGGGATGCCCAATCCTATGATCCAAAAAGATCAAAGCAAATCAAAATAATTAAACAAAACTCCGCCAGGGCTGTTGTTAGTTGGAGGCACTCGTTGTTTCGAGCAAGCCATGGATTGATGCTTGTTGGTGGTTGGGGGAGTATAAACCTTTACCATTCTATTTGGGAACTGCCTATAATGCATGTAGTATGGAAGATACAACCATCTCATAGTTGTTGCGTTGATAGTGAAAGTATGCCGCTCAAAATGTTATTCAATCTCTATTTTAAAATCGAGCTCTGGCACCTCTACAAATCCCTGCTTCCCTCTGTGAAGGGTTTATCTATTTACTTTTATGTTGAGTCATCACCCTTCTTATTAAAAAGCACCCGCTAGAGAGCACACTATCATTTTCATTCATTATTATTGGTTTATATTGGGTATGACTTGATTGGATCTCTTTTACCATGAATTACAATGTTTACTCAGTCCTTCATCTTTAAAGGTGCTCTGCATTTATGTGTTGTCTAAGAAAGGGCTAGCGAGATACCATTTTGTTATATCATGTTATGATTGTTTTGAGAAAGTGTTGTCATCCGAGTTTTATTATTATGGCTCGCTAGCTGATTACGCTATTGATATGAGTAAATGTGAGACCGAGGTGTTATTGTGAGTATGGTTAGTTCATAATATTTGCTTAAACCTAAATGACGGCTTTGCATGTTTACAACAACAAGAGCAAACAGAGTTTGTAAAAGTTTTTCTTTATCACTTTCAGTTTATCAACTGAATTGCTTGAGGACAAGCAAAGGTTTAAGCTTGGGGGAGTTGATACGTCTCCAACGAATCTACTTTTCCAAACACTTTTGCCCTTGTTTTGGACTCTAATTTGCATGATTTGAATGAAACCAACCCAGACTGACGCTGTTTTTAGCAGAACTGCCATGATGTTTGTGACACTCCAAAATTTTAATTTGGCCTTTATCAAAAACTTTGTGGTTTTCTTTGAAAAGAGGCCATTTAATTTTTTCAGAAAACCTTCCTCTTAAAAAAACTTCCTTTGCTTTGGCAAGGATTTTTTCTTTTCAAACATTGGTGTTTGAATCTTTTGAAACTTCTGCTCTGTTGGTCCCCTCTCAAATTTATTTTTGGAGTTTAATCTTTTTCTTTTAAATTGAAACTCCATGAAAATTTGGGATTTTCATATCTTGGAACCACCCATGACTTGGCATTTTTGCCCATGTGGTAAAACCCCTCCAAAACCTCCCCTACTCCTTGTGATCAACCTAAGTTCTCTGTCCCAACTAATCCAAATAAGTTTTGGATTTTATTCTAATTATTTTTCCTCTCAAATCAATTCTGAAAATTATTTGGAGCCTGAGTGATTTTCAAAGCAAGTACCCTTTTGCATTTGAGTTTTGACCTCAAACCAACTCTCCTGGATAGTCCTTTGTACCCACAACCCAGAACCATCTTGATCCACTCCTCCTCTTTTCAAATTTTTCAAAATTCAGTCTCTGCAAGTTTGGACCAGATTTGCCAAATTTGATGAAATTCATATCTACACTCCTCCAAAAATTCCACCAAAATTCAGGCAGCCTTCTTGAGCAATGAGAAGCCACTCCACCAAAAATCAGCTCAAGGAAAAATCTCCAGAGGCAAAAAACATTCTGTCGAACACCTGAGCTGCACTATTCCTTTGCAAATTCAGAAAGTTCAGAGATTCAGTTATCTTTCTTCCTTCGTCAGATTCGGTCACGCGGCCACAGTGCGCCCTGGCGCGTTGCACGCAGCCTCTTCTCCCTGGCTAGCACCCCGCACGCATGCTTGGCTGATTCCTGGCGTCGGTAGCAGCGAGCCTCGCCGGCGTTGGAAGCTTCTGCGGTGGCTGCACCTCCCGTGGCGGCCAACAAGGGCCCGAGCCCTCTCGCCACGCCACCCGGCGCCGCCCAACACCCCCTGGCCCTCCGAGTGTCCCTGCCGTGCCGGCGCACGCCCGTGGCACCGTCGTCGTGGCCCGGCAAGCACGGAACGTGCTCCCTGCCGCCGACGGGCCGCGCCACCCCCGTTCCGTCGAGCTCACCTATAGCACCAAGTCCCAGCCCGTTTAGCGCCTAAATGGGACCGGTGGACCTCAACGACGATGCCCAAGCCCCTAATCCCACTGCACATCCCCGGCACCGCCGTAATCACTCGCCGGAGATCCCCGTTCACGGCAGCCGCCTCGGGCCGCCTATAAAAAGGGCCCCCGAGCTCACCCTCGTGCACGCCTCATCCCCACTCCTCACCAACGCCACGCCAGGCCACTAGGGGGACCCCGAGGAGGTCTCCTCCCCCAACTCCGGCCGCCCCGATCCGCCTCGGCCTCCACCACGATTCACTCCGGTGAGGCCATCTTCGGCGCCCAAACCCCGTCCTCGCCACGGCCTCGGCCTCCACCACAAAAACCCTTATAACTTTTAAACAGAAAAGTATTTTTGATTGATTCTTTTTCTGTTCTCTTTAAAATTTTGTCTAGTTTTTTATCAGATTTATTTGAAAAATATTTGAAATACTTTCTGTGCACTCCTTGGTATTTACGATAGCGCATATATTTTGTTTATACCGTAGATACCGAAGGAGGTGACGGAGCCGCAAACTTCACCGAGCTAGGCTCCGACTACTCTGAACCAGGCAAGCATGTTTGAACTTTTGATATGATGAGTGTCTTGGCATGTTTTGCATTTAGTTAGTTTCATGGCATGTTGAGAAGCATATCGATGAACGTTATTTTATGTGATAATGAGGTAAGTGAGTTCGATGATCCATAAGTGGATGGATGTGAGTATGAATGGCCATGTGTTGGCATGAGGATGGGTGAGATGGCAGTGTCGTAGCATGCCAGTCTTACGCCAGACTATGTGACTTCAGTGTCAAACCGTATCGGTCCAGTTCCTCTCATTTCCTTCCCTGTACTACCACATGTTTTCCGCAAGGAATATGGTTTAGTAAGTTGCAAACCGCTTTCATGGTACACACCAAAGAGGAGAGGCCGTGATGATGGTTCCATGGCCCTGGATTAAAGCCAGTCATTCGGTCAGGGGGCATGGGTGTTTCCGGTTGGGACCGAGAGGGGGGCACCCCTTAGAGCGCGCGTATATAAATTTGATCCCATGCTATTCGAGATTGTGATCTCCCCATCTCAAAAGTTTTTCTTGGACGATGTCTAGGGTGATTCCTAGCATCGAGAGGTAGGATGGGTGTGTACTGGTTAGCTGTGTTTTCTTCCGAAATACCGTAAACGGAACTAGTGCTTCGTGACTACGGAAATCCGTTGGCTGTGGGAAAAATTTTGTACAAACTCTGCAGAGTCATATATTCCTCCAAATCATCTATTCCATGTCCACATTCGTATTATCTTATCCTAATCAAATGTCAGTTTTGATGGCAGGACCCCGGTGATTCGGTTGAGTGCTAACTCCGGTTAAATGATTATTCTTGTGGATGGACTAACCTATTTATTCTCATGGATTAAATGTTTATTATGAGTATATTTTACTTGTGAATAAAAGCCCTTTCTGTGATGTCGCCCCGACGTCCGACTGTGGCATTTCTTTTCAAGCCCTTTTTGTGATGTCGCCCCGACGTCCGACTGTGGCATTTCTTTTCAAGCCCTTTCTGTGATGTCGCCCCGACGTCCGACTGCGGCATTTCTTTTCAAGCCCTTTCTGTGATGTCGCCCCGACGTCCGACTGTGGCATTTCTTTTCAAGCCCTTTCTGTGATGTCGCCCCGACGTCCGACTGTGGCATTTCTTTTCAAGCCCTTTCTGTGATGTCGCCCCGACGTCCGACTGTGGCGTTTCTTTTAAAGTCCTTTCTGTGATGTCGCCCCGACATCCGTCTGTGGTATTTCTTTTAAAGCCCTTTTTGTGGTGTCGCTAAGACGCCCGACTGTGGCATCATTTCCTTATATTTATTTGTTCACCTTTCGAGGCGTCGCTTCAGACACCCGATCGGTAGTTATTTATGTTCTGTTGGGATTTCAGGCGGACTACCGCCGTTTTTCCTTTTTTTTACTTACCATGTTATGCTAATTTTTGAAATGTACATTGATGAATTTTTCATGACGCATCCATGCATGCATTTGTTATATCTTACGTCCGAACTGTCTTGCGAGTACTTTCAAAGTACTCACTGGCTTGTTGATTTGGCCAGATGCTGACAAAGGCGATCACATGGATGAAGAGTATTATAGCGAGTCCGACACCTAGAGGAGTCCCAGTCAGTCTCGTGCGACCCTGGATTTGGTCACTGTTTTATATCCACTTCCGCTACCAAATAAATTCATCGAGCTTCACCTCGACGCTCGATGAGATGACAGACTTAGAGTCTTGTATTTCTCTCCCTGCTGTGTTTTTCCACCACCGCCCTATCCTCGAGTCAGTAGTATGCCTCCACACCACTGTGTCATGTCCGCCATTATGTATAATTATTGGTGTGCTTGTAATAATTTGGTTGAGCCACCGTAGTTCGACCCTGTAATATATTTTATGCTACTGGCTTGTTGTATCAAGAATTTGTCTACCAGTGAGGAGGATTTCTCTCATACTGGACTCAAAAGATTGGTTTCTCAATAAATATTTTTATTGGAAAACCGGTCGTGACAAGCTTGGTACCAGAGCCAGGCTAACTGTAGGAAGCCACTAGGTGCGATCGCTAATTTGTTATTAGCATGATAGAGCTAGGTTATATTTTTGCAATGGTAGTCATTTTCTGTCAGTCAGCATAAATTTATGATCTGACCATGCAGAATTTTTGCCTACTTTTGTAGATGGCCGACAACAGCTGCGAGTCTCAGACCTTGACCAATGTGCCCGATGGGTTCGTCAAGCTTCTTTCCTTCATCGTTCAGGTCGTGATGGGGCCATCCGTGCGCCCAGTCTTCACACTCTACCAGCACCGAGTCAACGACAGTCTGACCATGCACCAGGCCGCGGTGCAGTTCAAGGGAGGGCGTGGTGAGTTACGCCGCTTCCGGTTCATGGGAAGAGCCATGCCTACGGAGAGGCATGCTATGTAGATGACAGCCCGCGAGGCGATAGCTCGTCTCAGGGATGTCCTTCCCGTGATGAAGACTCGTCGTTACCGTTATCTTCCGTGCCATGTGCCTTACACCTGACACTACGCATACTCCTACCCCAGAGGATAGCGAGACGAGGCTTTTGAGATGCTCATTGAGTATCTCCGGGCCCTGGAGGCAGCCTTCGACAACCTGGTGGACAACTTCGTAGCTACCCGCATGGACTCAGTTCATGGCTGTGCTGCCAACAGGAGGGAGCTCCTACCAATCGCACCGCCACTGACTTTTGTCTCGTCATCAGCATCTTTTACGCCTGCTCGTCGTCTGCCTTCTACCGAAGAATTCAACCAAGTCATTGCACCCACTTCAGCGCGCACTGCACCACCCTTCGCGCCCACTCCTGTATGTGTTGCTCCGCCCCTGGCAACCGCTCCGTCCACTTTGCGCAACACTACACGTATGGAGCCCATTAGCAAGGAGGAAGTCGAGTCCCCAACCTCGCTACGCCTCGCCCTCGGCAGGGAAAAGGTGGTCGTCAACATTTCTGCCTGAGTACGCCTAGCTGCCATGTAATGTACCGCTTTGTAAGATATGTACATAGGTTGTGAGAAGTATCCTGTTTGCGCATCATGTAGGATCTGGAGAAGTGCACTAGCCTAAATAACATGTCAGGATTATGTACGCATATCCTGAGTGATGTATTGTATAATTACCGCCCGCGTGTAAGATATGTAATGAGCAGTCCTTCTCCGTGCGCAAGTCGATTTGTTTTTCTTAAGTAAGCTGAGTTATTTAATTCTATTTGCCAGCTTTATGCATTTATGGATTTGTTTTTGCGACTCTTTCCGCTTTTCTTATGGATCTTACAAATATATCCCCAGAGTGAAAAATGTCTCGTCCTTGGACTCGCTCCATGCCAACTCCATCAGAGGAAAATTATGATGCACAACCCAGCAACGAGTTCACTCAGGGACAGTCAAGCCAATAGGGCAGTGAATCGACACTTTCACAGATGTGCTGCCTTTATGAACAGAGTCAGCAACAACATCGTGAAATGATGACCCAAGTCATCAACATGGGAAATCACCATGGACAGTATCAGCAGCATTCCAAGTTATCTGAGCTACAGAAGAGACGTCCTCAAACATTTTCTCACACTGACAAACCCCTTGAAGCCGAGGACTGGCTTCGAGATATGGAGAGAAAATTAATTATTGCAAAATGTTCAGACCCCGAGAAGGTATTATATGCTCCACACTATCTCCCAGGAGCAGCCGCATCGTGGTGGGAGAATTTTCTGCACATGCATCCCAACGAAAATGACATAACCTGGGATCATTTCAAGGAAGGTTTTCGTGGTGCACACATTCCTAAGAGTATTATGAAAATCAAGAAGAGAGAATTCGAGGACCTCAAACAAAGGAACATGACGGTGTCAGATTACAATAGTCAATTTACTCTATTATCCCGCTACGCCAATGAAGAGCGTATGACTGAAATCAAGAAGATGGAGAAATTCCTTGACGGTCTGGCGCCCGCGCTTAAATGCCAACTGGTCGTGCACACTTTTCCTGATTTTAAAACACTGGTGGACAAAGCCATTACTCTAGAAAATGAGAGACGCATTCTGGAAGATATCCACAAGCGAAAAAGGGACCAGACTAATCATGCTCGCAATCACCGAAGCAAGACAGATTTTCAAAAGGGTGGGACACACAAATTATCATCCAATGTCTCACGCCCAATCAAGAATTTTCATGCAAGGGACAAGGAATTCACCTATCGCCCCGGCGTTACTTGTTACGCTTGTGGAGAAGAAGGGCACTATGCCAAACAGTGCCCCAAGCCAAGGAATTCTACCCCAAAGCCAAACAACGGCAACAATTCCGCGCCCAAGTGAAACAATTTCAATCCCAACAATAACCACAGGAAGGGTCATCTGAACCACGTAACCAAAGAGGAGGCACAAAATGCTCCGGATATCATACTCGGTACGTTTCCTGTCAACACAATACCTGCAATGGTTTTGTTTGATTCTGGAGCTTCTCACTCTTTCATTTCGAAAAGTTTTGCTTTGCAAAATAATTTTTCGATGCTTCCCCTGGAGAAATCCATGACCATCAAGTCCCCTGGGATTCAGCAAGTTACTCAGAATTACTGTCAGAATGTGGTCATTGAGTTCGAAGGATTGGAGTTTCACGCAAATCTTATTGTGTTGGAAAATAAAGGACTAGATGTCATCCTAGGGATGGATTGGCTAACCACCAATAAAGGTTTTATCGACTATTTCAACAGGACCATAATTCTCACACACCACCAAGGGAAGACAATAAGAGTACCAGCCAAGGAAGGAAAAATACCCCGGCAACCGAGATTAAATAAGGTGGACGTTTCTGAGCTAAACAAGGTTCCAGTAGTGTGTGAATTTCCAGATGTATTCCCTGAAGAGCTACCAGGCATGCCACCAGACCGAGAAATAGAATTCCGCATTGAGCTAGCACCAGGAACCACCCCCATATACAAGAAACCATACAGAATGGCACCATCCAAGTTGATCGAGTTGAAGAAGCAAATAAAGGAATTACTGGAAAAGGGATACATTCGAGCCAGCTCCTCACCTTGGGGATCACCAATCTTATTTGCCAAAAAGAAGGATGGAACGCTGAGATTGTGTATTGACTATTGAGCACTTAACATGGTCACAGTCAAAAACAAATACCCGATGCCAAGGATAAACGCGCTCAGGCCAAGGTATTCTCAAAAATTGACTTAAGGTCAGGATACCATCAATTGAAGGTACGAACGGAAGATATCCCCAAAACAGCCTTCACCTCCAGATATGGACTGTACGAGTTCACAGTGATGCCATTTGGATTAACTAATGCCCCAGCATATTTTGTTCACCTCATGAACAAAGTATTTATGAAGTTTATGGACAAGTTCGTCGTGGTATTCATCGATGATATACTGGTATACTCCAAGACACCAGAAGAGCACGCAGAACATCTCAGGATTGTGCTAGGAGAGCTAAGAAAACACCAATTGTATACCAAGTTCAGCAAGTGCGAATTTTGGCTAAGACAAGTAGACTTTCTAGGCCACGTACTGACCCAAGACGGTATCGCAGTGGACCCAGAGAAAGTCAAGGCCGTACTTGGCTGGAAGTCACCAGCCAGCATAACAGACATACGGAGTTTCTTGGGAATGGCAGGATATTACCGCAGATTTATTGAAGGATTTTCCACCATAGCCAAGCCTATGACACAGTTGCTTAAGAAAGATAAGAAGTTTGAATGGACAGAAGCCTGCGAGAAAAGTTTCCAAGAGATAAAGCGGAAGTTAACGACAGCACCGGTATTAATTGTACCCGACATACACAAGAATTTTGAAGTATATTGTGACGCGTCCAGAAAGGGTCTCGGATGCGTGTTGATGCAGGAAGGCAAGGTGGTCGCCTACGCTTCAAGGCAACTTCGCAAGCATGAGGAAAATTATCCCACTCATGACTTAAAAATGGCAGCAGTTATTCATGCACTCAAGGAATGGAGGCATTTCTTACTTGGGAATCGATGTGAAATATATACGGATCACAAAAGTCTCAAATATATTTTCACGCAGCCAGAACTAAATTTACGGCAACGAGGTTGGTTGGAGTTGGTAAAGGATTATGATGTTGGTATCCATTATCATCCAGGGAAAGCAAATGTAGTGGCCGATGCCCTTAGTCGGAACCCCAGCTCTGACGAAAACAATCTACACAGCTTGAGGCCCGAATTCCAACAAGAATTTGCCAAGCTCAACTTGATAATGGTAGCAGAAGGCACCATATTAAACTTGGAAATACAACCCAACCTTGTGGAGAAAATTAAAGAAGCTCAGCCCGGTCACACCAGCATCGAAGGCATCAAAAGGAAGTTAAGTATGGGCAAGGCCTCGGAATTCGTCATAGACAAAGAAGGAATATTATGGTACGGAGAAAGGCTCTGCGTGCCAAACATAGAAGACCTTAAGCAGCAAATTTTAGCTGAAGCACACACCACTCCATATTCAATTCACCCTGGAGGAACCAAAATGTATAAGGATATTCAGGAAAGATTTTGGTGGCACGGTATGAAGAGGGACATAGCCACCTTCATTGCATGTTGCGACTCATGTCAACGCATAAAAGCTGAACATCAGAGACCAGCCAGACTACTGCAACCAAACAAAATACCTGAATGGAAATGGGATGAAATAGGGATGGATTTTATTGTCGGACTACCTCGGTCACGACACGGGAATGATGCCATATGGGTCATCACTGACAGGTTGACCAAAGTGGCACACTTTATCCCAGTGAAGACGACCTACAACACTCAGAGGCTTGCCAGGATTTATCTCTCCCGCATAGTTTGTCTGCACGGTGTCCTGAAGACTATAATATCCGACAGAGGCACCCAGTTCGTCTCAAGATTTTGGGAGCATTTACAACAGGCTCTGGGAACCCAACTAGCCTTCAGTACCGCATACCACCCACAGACTGATAGACAGACTGAACGCGTAAACCAAATTTTAGAAGACATGCTGAGAGCTTGTGTCCTCACATATGGAACCAGTTGGGAAGAAAGCCTGCCATACGCCGAGTTCGCGTATAACAATAGCTACCAGGCCAGCCTACAAATGGCACCATTTGAGGCTTTATACGGACGAAGATGTCGTACCCCATTAAATTGGTCAGAGACCGGAGACAGCCGCATCTTCGGACCAGACATGCTCAGAGAAGCCGAGGAAAAGGTCAAGCTAATCAGAGACCGACTTAAGACTGCTCAAAGTCGACGGAAGAGTTATTATGATCAGAAACATCGTAGGGTCAGCTTTGAACCCGGTGAGTTCGTTTACCTGAGAGTGTCCCCTATGAGAGGATTGCAACGGTTTAAGATTAAAGGAAAGTTAGCACCAAGATTCATTGGACCATTCTGCATAGTGGCACGAAGAGGCACCGTAGCCTACCAGCTAGACATACCCGAAGACTTGTCCGACATTCACGACGTGTTCCACGTCTCTCAATTAAGGAAGTGCGTAAGCAACCCAGAGAAACAAGTATCCCATGAAAACATTGACGTGCAGCCAGACCTCACTTATCGGGAACGTCCCGTAAGAATATTGGAGGAGTCTGAAAGGAGGACCCGACAGAAGACCATCAAGTTTTTCAAAGTCCAGTGGAGCAATCACACCGACAGTGAAGCAACTTGGGAAAGCAAGGATTTTCTTCGGACAGAGCATCCACACTTATTTAAGGATCAGCTGAAATCTTGGGGACGAGATTTTTCCTAAGGGGGTAGGTGTTGTGACACTCCAAAATTTTAATTTGGCCTTTATCAAAAACTTTGTGGTTTTCTTTGAAAAGAGGCCATTTAATTTTTTCAGAAAACCTTCCTCTTAAAAAAACTTCCTTTGCTTTGGCAAGGATTTTTTTTTCAAACATTGGTGTTTTAATCTTTTGAAACTTCTTCTCTGTTGGTCCCCTCTCAAATTTATTTTTGGAGTTTAATCTTTTTCTTTTAAATTGAAACTCCATGAAAATTTGGGATTTTCATATCTTGGAACCACCCATGACTTGGCATTTTTGCCCATGTGGTAAAACCCCTCCAAAACCTCCCCTACTCCTTGTGATCAACCTAAGTTCTCTGTCCCAACTAATCCAAATAAGTTTTGGATTTTATTCTAATTATTTTTCCTCTCAAATCAATTCTGAAAATTATTTGGAGCCTGAGTGATTTTCAAAGCAAGTACCCTTTTGCATTTGAGTTTTGACCTCAAACCAACTCTCCTGGATAGTCCTTTGTACCCACAACCCAGAACCATCTTGATCCACTCCTCCTCTTTTCAAATTTTTCAAAATTCAGTCTCTGCAAGTTTGGACCAGATTTGCCAAATTTGATGAAATTCATATCTACACTCCTCCAAAAATTCCACCAAAATTCAGGCAGCCTTCTTGAGCAATGAGAAGCCACTCCACCAAAAATCAGCTCAAGGAAAAATCTCTAGAGGCCAAAAACATTCTGTCGAACACCTGAGCTGCACTATTCCTTTGCAAATTCAGATAGTTTAGAGATTCAGTTATCTTTCTTCCTTCGTCAGATTCGGTCACGCGGCCACAGTGCACCCTGGCGCTTTGCACGCAGCCTCTTCTCCCTGGCCAGCACCCCGCACGCACGCTTGGCCGATTCCTGGCGTCGGTAGCAGCGAGCCTCGCCGGCGTTGGAAGCTTCTGCGGTGGCTGCACCTCCCGTGGCAGCCAACAAGGGCCCAAGCCCTCTCGCCACGCCACCCGGCGCCGCCCAACACCCCCTGGCTCTCCGCGTGTCCCTGCCGTGCCAGCACACACCCGTGGCACCGTCGCCGTGGCCCGGCAAGCACGGAACGTGCTCCCTGCCGCCGACGGGCCGCGCCACCCCCGTTCCGTCGAGATCACCCATAGCACCAAGTCCCAGCCCGTTTAGCGCCTAAATGGGACCGGTGGACCTCAACGACGATGCCCAAGCCCCAAATCCCACTGCACATCCCCGGCACCGCCGTAATCACTCGCCGGAGATCCCCGTTCACGGCAGCCGCCTCGGGCCGCCTATAAAAAGGGCCCCCGAGCTCACCCTCGTGCACGCCTCATCCCCACTCCTCACCAACGCCACGCCAGGCCACTAGGGGGACCCCGAGGAGGTCTCCTCCCCCAACTCCGGCCGCCCCGATCCGCCTCGGCCTCCACCACGATTCGCTCCGGTGAGGCCATCTCCGGCGCCCAAACCCCGTCCGTTACCCTCTCTAGCTACCAGGAGCCTAACCCCCTCTTCAATTTGACCTCTGCAGCCCTCTCCGACGAGCCCCTCGACCACCCGAGCCGCCGTCCGCCGGAGCAAAGCTCGTCGTCGACGTGGTACTCGCCGGCGACCACCACCACCACCAACCGACGCGGAATGGCGCCCCGAGCATGGAGGTACCCTCCGATCCCCCTGCCTCGCCGTGGATCGCCGCCGGCGACCACCGCGGCACTCGGGCGCCGACGAGCTTCGCCCCCCCCCCCTTTTTGAAGTTCAAACCTGACGAGTGGGACCCCACCGTCAGCCTCTCTGCCCTCTCTGGTTGAATCGTTTTCTGAAAGCGCCTTCGGGCAAAATGCATTTTCTCTTTGGGCTGGCGTAGTTCTGCCGAAACGTTTTCTGTTTTTATAAGCTAGCCCCTGGAAATCTTCTGTTTCATTACAGATGAGTCCCTGGACAAAAACCCTTATAACTTTTAAACAGGAAAGTATTTTTGATTGATTCTTTTTCCGTTCTCTTTAATATTTTGTCTAGTTTTTTATCAGATTTATTTGAGAAATATTTGAAATACTTTCTGTGCACTCCTTGGTATTTACGATAGCGCATATATTTTCTTTATACCGTAGATACCGAAGGAGGTGACGGAGCCGCAAACTTCACCGAGCTAGGCTCCGACTACTCTGAACCAGGCAAGCATGTTTGAACTTTTGATATGATGAGTGTCTTGGCATGTTTTGCATTTAGTTAGTTTCATGGCATGTTGAGAAGCATATCGATGAACGTTATTTTATGTGATAATGAGGTAAGTGAGTTCGATGATCCATAAGTGGATGGATGTGAGTATGAATGGCCATGTGTTGGCATGAGGATGGGTGAGATGGCAGTGTCGTAGCATGCCAGTCTTACGCCAGACTATGTGTCTTTAGTGTCAAACCGTATCGGTCCAGTTCCTCTCATTTCCTTCCCTGTACTACCACATGTTTTCCGCAAGGAATATGGTTTAGTAAGTTGCAAGCCGCTTTCATGGTACACACCAAAGAGGAGAGGCCGTGATGATGGTTCCATGGCCCTGGATTAAAGCCAGTCATCCGGTCAGGGGGCATGGGTGTTTCCGGTTGGGACCGAGAGGGGGGCACCCCTTAGAGCGCGCGTATATAAATTTGATCCCATGCTATTCGAGATTGTGATCTCCCCATCTCAAAAGTTTTTCTTGGACGAAGTCTAGGGTGATTCCTAGCATCGAGAGGTAGGATGGGTGTGTACTGGTTAGCTGTGTTTTCTTCCGAAATACCGTAAACGGAACTAGTCCTTCGTGACTACGGAAATCCGTTGGCTGTAGGAAAATTTTTGTACAAACTCTGCAGAGTCATATATTCCTCCAAATCATCTATTCCATGTCCACATTCGTATTATCTTATCCTAATCAAATGTCAGTTTTGATGGCAGAGACCCCGGTGATTCGCTTGAGTGCTAACTCCGGTTAAATGATTATTCCTGTGGATGGACTAACCTATTTATTCTCATGGATTAAATGTTTATTATGAGTATATTTTACTTGTGAATAAAAGCCCTTTCTGTGATGTCTCCCCGACGTCCGACTGTGGCATTTCTTTTCAAGCCCTTTCTATGATGTCGCCCCGACGTCCGACTGTGGCATTTCTTTTCAAGCCTTTTCTGTGATGTCGCCCCGACGTCCGATTGTGGCATTTCTTTTCAAGCCCATTCTGTGATGTCGCCCCGACGTTCGACTGTGGCATTTCTTTTCAAGCCCTTTCTGTGATGTCGCCCCGACGTCCGACTGTGGCATTTCTTTTCAAGCCCTTTCTGTGATGTCGCCCTGACGTCCGACTGTGGCGTTTCTTTTAAAGCCCTTTCTGTGATGTCGCCCCGACATCCGTCTGTGGTATTTCTTTTAAAGCCCTTTTTGTGGTTTCGCTAAGACGCCCGACTGTGGCATCATTTCCTTATATTTATTTTTTCACCTTTCGAGGCGTCGCTTCAGACACCCGATCGGTAGTTATTTATGTTCTGTTGGGATTTCAGGCGGACTACCGCCGTTTTTCATTTTTTTACTTACCTTGTTATGCTAATTTTTGAAATGTACATTGGTGAATTTTTCATGACGCATCCATGCATGCATTTGTTATATCTTACGTCCGAACTGTCTTGCGAGTACTTTCAAAGTACTCACTGGCTTGTTGATTGGCCAGATGCTGACGAAGGCGATCACATGGATGAAGAGTATGATAGCGAGTCCGACACCTAGAGGAGTCCCAGTCAGTCTCGTGCGACCCTGATTTGGTCACTGTTTTATATCCGCTTCCGCTACCAAATAAATTCATCGAGCTTCACCTCGACACTCGATGAGATGACAGACTTAGAGTCTTGTATTTCTCTCCCCGCTATGTTTTTCCACCACCGCCCTATCCTCGAGTCAGTAGTATGCCTCCACACCACTGTGTCATGTCCGCCATTATGTATAATTATTGGTGTGCTTGTAATAATTTGGTTGAGCCACCGTAGTTCGACCCTGTAATATATTTTATGCTACTGGCTTGTTGTATCATGAATTTGTCTACCAGTGAGGAGGATTTCTCTCATACTGGACTCAAAAGATTGGTTTCTCAATAAATATTTTTATTGGAAAACCGGTCGTGACAATGTTGTTTTATGTGTAGAAAACAAAAGATCTCGGAATGTCCTGAAAATCCATGGAGGCACTTTTTGGAAAATATAAAAAATACTAGCGAAAGAATCAAGACCAGGGGGCTCACACCCTGTCCACGAGGGTGGGGGCGCACCCCCCTATCTCGTGGGCCCCCTGAGGTTCCGCCGACCTCATCTCCAACTCCATATATTCCGTCTCGCGGAGAAAAAATCAGAGAGAAAGTTTCATCGTGTTTTACGATACGGAGCCGCCGCCAAGCCCTAATCTCTCTCGGGAGGGCTGATCTGGAGTCCGTTCGGGGCTTTGGAGAGGGGGATTCGTCGTCGTCGTCATCATCAACCATCGTCCATCACCAATTTCATGATGCTCACCGCCGTGCGTGAGTAATTCCATCGTAGGCTTGCTGGACGGTGATGGGTTGGATGAGATTTACCATGTAATCAAGTTAGTTTTGTTAGGGTTTGCTCCCTAGTATCCACTATGTTCTGAGATTGATGTTGCTATGACTTTGCTATGCTTAATGCTTGTCACTAGGGCCCGAGTGCCATGATTTCAGATCTGAACCTATTATATTTTCATGAATATATGTGTGTTCTTGATCCTATCTTCCAAGTCTATAGTCACCTATTATGTGTTATGATCCGACAACGCCGAAGTGGCAATAATCGGGATACTTCTCGGTGATGACCGTAGTTTGAGGAGTTCATGTATTCACTATGTGCTAATGCTTTGTTCCGGTTCTATATTAAAAGGAGGCCTTAATATCCCTTAGTTTCCGCTAGGACCCCGCTGCCACGGGAGGGTAGGACAAAAGATGTCATGCAAGTTCTTTTCCATAAGCACGTATGACTATTTATTTTATACATGCCTACATTACATTGATGAATTGGAGCTAGTTCTGTGTCGCCCTATGTTATAACTATTACATAATGAATCACATCCGACATGATTATCCATCACTGATCCAATGCCTACGAGCTTTTCACATCTTGTGCTTCGCTTATTTACTTTTCCATTGCTACTGTTACAATCACTACAAAACCCAAAAATATTACTTTTGGTATTGTTACCTTTATTATCATACTACTTTGCTACTAAATACTTTGCTGCAGATACTAAGTTATCCAGGTGTGGTTGAATTGACAACTCAACTGGTAATACTCAATAATATTCTTTGGCTCCCCTAGTGTCGAATCAATAAATTTGGGTTGAATACTTTACCCTCGGAAGTTGTTGCGATCCCCTACACTTGTGGGTTATCAATCCACCATCCACCTCCTCCAACCTCCACCTACGACTGTTCATCCACGGGCTCCTGTTCATCCAGCCTCCACCGTGCACTACTCCACCGGCTACTGTTCAACCAGCCCTCTCCATGGGCTCCTATTCAACGACCCCTCCACGGGCTACTGTTCATCCAGCCCTCCACCGGCTACTATTCAACCAGCCCTCCACGGGGTCGTCCTGTTCATCCAGCCCTCCACGGGGTCCTGTTCATCCAGCCCCAACCGGCTCGATCGATCGGGGTCCTGTTCATCCAGAGGCAACCACGGGGTCCTGTTCATCCACCCCCACCAGGAACTGTTCATCCAAACCCCCCAGCAAC
>NC_041387.1:160242181-160289043 GCF_002162155.2 Triticum dicoccoides | reverse complement strand
CCCCCAGCAACGCTCACTATTCATCCAGAGGCAGCATCGATCGGCTTTAGTTAGAAGCAGTAGTGAAGGAATCGCTTGATCGCTGGGGTTCAGTAACGTGTTGCCTGCAGTGCAATCGCTCGGGTTCAGTTAGGGGACGCCTCGCTCGGGTTCAGTTACAGCCCAACGCCTCGCACCCACGCGCGTACGGTACAAGAGAAACGTGCATCACTCGGCCCCAGACCACCCACCATAACCGGGAACTCCCCGAAATTTTCATCGCCCTCGCTTCTACCACAGTTTTTCCGTCATGGACGGCCCAAAGAATGTCATGCAGCTGCATCTCTGGCCCGCCCAGGACAAAAAGCCCATTTTCTGTCATGATGTTTTGTCATAGAAGTAGGAGCCCACCACATCTATCATGATACCGGGTTTTGTCACAATTATCGTCATACAAGTGTCATAAGTATAACAGAAAAAAATTCATTTGGCCTAAAATGTCATGGATGTGTCTTTTTTTTGTAGTGAAGGCTGCTGCCGAGGAGGCCACCATGGGGCCTGACGGGGAGGCCTGCAAAGCTGCTGCCGAGGAGGCTGCCACGGGCCTACCAGGGTGCACGGCAAGGAGCCTACCGGGAAGGAGGTGGTCGACGACCAGCCTTCTTCCCCCTCAGCCCCTACCCCGATAAGGTACTTGAAGGTGGGAAACGATATGTTCGTCAACCTCCCAGGGACGGCGAGCACTGGAGCGCCAGCCGATGGGGAGGTTTTTGATGAAGAGGTCCTCACTAATGCCGGGCTCCAGGTCATTGATGAACCAAGCACCAGCAGCAACAGCACCAAGGAAGATCAGATCCTCCAGGCCGTGAGTGCCAACTTCAAGAAGCTCCAGGCGCTCTACCGCGCCCATTAGGACATGGTGGACTCCAGGATAGCTGCCGTGGACAAGGCAGTGGAAGACTTCAAAGAGCGCGTTGCTCAAATGCAAGTTTGGTTCGCCGAGGCCCGGGAAGATCTGAAGGCCACTCAAATCTAGTTGGACGAGCACCAACGGGAGCTTCTCTGAAGCGGGCCGACTTCGACTAGGCACAAGAGGTAGCGACAGCAAAGGCCGCCAAGGATGAGTCTGACCAGACGCAGCACCGCATCTTGCTCGACGCAAAGGAAGAGGACTTGGTTACCCACAAAGCGGCGCTTGCCGCCATGCTTTGCTCCAAGAACGAAGAGGTTGAAAAGCTCGTTGCGCAGCGGACCCAGGAGCTGCAGCAGGAGCACAAGGAAGCACTCGATGCTCTGGTCCTGGACCACGCCGGCAAGATGAAGGAGGTCCTCGACGGTGCTAAGGCCGCGGAGGCCACCAAGGTTGAGTTGGTCGGCAAGGTGGAGAAGTTGCAGTTGGAGCTGGAGGAGCTGAAGAAGGAGATCGTGACACTGAAGGATAACAGGGACAAGACCCTCGGCACCTTGGTGGATCTGTAGGTCACTATCTCCAACAAGACCAAACAACTCACTAATGCCAACAACTCCATTGCCAGTCTGAGGCTGAAGTTGGAGGGCCTGGAGAAGACGCTCTTGGAGACCATTGCCTGCGACAAGACCCTGATCAAGGATCTCGCGAATGAGAGGCAGCTACTGCAGAATGCTGCCGTCAGCCACAACGAGCTCGTGGCCAGCACCAAGATCTAGACCAGCCAACTTGTGGATGTTGTAGAGAGGCTCACTATGCAGCTGTCTGCCATGGGCATGCCAAGCTTCAGGTTCTCCCATGAGGTGAACGTGACTGATAGCGCCAGGCTGACCCTGTTCTTCGAGCGTGTCCTCGACGCCTTGAAGCTGCTCTTCTCCAACAGGGCACCCTATCTGGCAGAGGAGTCCTGGAGACTTTGCCGGGGCGCCTTGACCAAGGTGCTCACCAAGGTGGCGTACTAGAACCCCAGCGTTGAATTTGCCCAGGAGCTTGATAGTTTGCTGGAGGGCATCGACCTCCAGGCGCTCAAGGAGCGCATCGAGCCCATCATCAGCTGCGTTGGCGGAGTCAAGAGTCTAGAGGGCTAGCACCGGGATTAGCTGCTTCCTTCCTTGTTACTGCTGCGAGTTCGCACCCAAGACAATTTTATCTTAAGTTAGAACTGCGGCAATCACCAATGTATTATAACTTTGCTGTGCTTTGAACTAAATGCAGGTTATTTCCCTGTTTGATTTCTCCTTGTATGTACTACACCCTGCGCTTTAGTTGGATGGGCTTGCCGGCGCATTAACCCTTGCCGTGGGCGCTTCGAAGGATGGATCCTTAGAAGCCTTCTTGGGGGTGTTGCTGCCGGGCAAGCCACCTTGATGTTCTTGGCACAACCACTTAAGCTATTGAGCAGACTCGAAACAGAACAAGGGCACTGCCAATAGTGGCTAGGTTCCCTTTTGTATAGGTTTTCCATACAAAAACCAAAATCATTTAAGGGGAATAACCTCACAAAAAGGAAGTTAGTCAAAGTTTTGGCGTGACTTAGCTTTTTATTGTTGCGCGGATCGCCGTCGTGGCCACGGATGTCACCGCTAGCCTGGCTTCTTGTATCAGGGTGGCGTGGACAATCTTGATCTCCTCCACCGCCGGCATCTGCCACGTCGCCCATCCGCACTGGCACAACCAAAGAGGCTTCAGACAAACCGACCATTGCGATCGTGTTCTTCTTCGGAGCCATGGCGATGAAGAAACTAATACACTAACTAATAGAATGGATTCTCACAACTAACTGCCCCCTACCTGGCACGCCAAAGATGTCGGGGAAACAAACACCTATGGGATCACAGGAATCCCTTCTACGTTTGGCGGGGAGAGTAGTTGCATGAAGAGAAGGTCTAGCAGTCAGCACAAGGGGATTTTCCCCAGGTTCGGGCTGCAAATATGTGTAATACCCTAGTCCTACTTGTCTGGATATATGTGTTCTTGAGCTTTTGAATTAGCTGCGGTGCATGCATAGTCCAAAAAGTCTGAATCCCCTCTAAGTACGCCTTAGGCCTCCTTTTATACGTCAAGGTGTTGCCACAGTAGCACACAAGAGGTGGAAATGAGCTACAGTGTATGGGCTTATCGCTCGGCACCGTAGGACAAACGTATTTAATGCGCTGCCTATGTGCCCTCTTACTTTATCGGGGACGATAATAGAAGCCGTCCCGTCCGTCGCCGCCCCTCCTCGCCTTGACGCGCATCCCGGCTGATGATGCATGCAGTGCCATGCTAGCTACCTAGCTGCTATGTCAGCATGGTGGTAGAGCCTCCATGAAGGTTTGCATGCTGCCACACAGGAGCCTGCTTAGTTGGCACGCTGGTCATCGCACTGGAGTGGTGGTGAGGTGGCGAATCCTTGCCGGCTGCGGGCCTGGCCGCGGCCCAGCAATCGTCCCCGCCAAGTCTTACGGAGGTCTCGTAGTCATCCCCGGCAAGGGTCTTGCCGGGGGTCTTCGCCTTCTAGTCCTACATGGACCCGCAGGCCATCAATCTTCATGAAGATCTGCATGCTATCACACATGCATTCCCAAACCTTCATCTTAACATTGTCGATGGTGTCAGAAGTCTTAGCCTCAAGGGTGATGGGCTTGCTGGTGTTGCGCAGGTTGCCCTGGCAAGGATGTTGCCGGGAGAGATCCAGCTTGCCTTCCACTCCTTGTTCTCTGTATTGGGTGTTGTCTCGACAGTCTTGTGTTCTGTCTTCTGATGTCCTGTCGGGCCCGGCCACAGGCGTGGCTACGAATTCCCGTGCACAAGTAAGGGGTATAGAAAGAACCCATACTTTTGTACACATATAATGACTTGCCGGCATATTCAAAATGCTGACCTACACGGCTGCAACGTCTTATGTTGCAGAGGAGTTTTCCGACCAAGAGTGAGGCTATGATCCACACTTGGTGATTGCCCTTGGAGTCGGATGGACTCGCTTATCGTCTATGCTTCCGCAGCTTTATTTAGTTTATTTCTCATGAGTTGGCCTTCGGCCGAACTCATTATGATGTAATAAAGACTCGATATGAGAATCATGTAATAAATTCAGGTGTGATTGAACTTTGAATCTTTTCATCAATGTACTGTGTGTGCCAGCATGATCTTGGGATGGTACAGCTACACAAATACTTGACCGATTTCGGGTCGGGTCGCTACAGTTATCAGGGACTAATAAACCAGGACGTAGGTAGTAGCACACGACCGCTCTCAACATAGTGTCGCGAACGATTGTTAGACCACCATGTGAAACATGGCGTAGTTTCACATCATGCCACCGGCTCGCAAATGTTGGCCGGCTTGTAAAAAACAATTCCCTACATGTCCAACTGCTCTATGCGTGTGGTTGCTCATGGTTGAGGCGGCCGCGGTGTGCTCTGCTCGCGTCTCGCTGTGCGCTCTCTGCTCTTGCATCCCTCCGCGTGCGCTGCCAGTGTTTGGGGCCGACGCATGATCACGTGTGTTCGTGTTTTCATTATGCATGTGGCTGCGTCGGGGGCGGCGCCACGATGCAGTTACCCACTGCAAAAACTGCCATGCGGACGTGCCAAGAATCCAGACCGCCCAACCCCCATTTATTCCCACGGCCATTTACCTTAATCTCTCGGGCCACATGACACAATAAGCACACCCACGATGACACATACAAAGAGGATATCCATCGGCTCCAATGGCGCTCCCTGTGGCTCCAGTGGTGCTCCCAGTGGTTGACGACGACAACGGGCGGTAGTTCACGACGCAACAAGTAGTGGACACCCACGTGAAGGGGAAGGACCTCTCGGTGGTGTACACGAATGAGCCGGTATCGGTGGAGAGCTCCATCCAAATATTGAGTAGTTTCTTGCTGAGGACAAGTACCAAGTGGTCGGCTTCGACCTCGAGTTCACCTGCGGTCGTGCCAGGCATGATCAAAAGCTTGTCGTCGCCCAGTTGTGCATGCGCCATGATGTCCTTGTCTACCAGTACCACCTGGCCACAAGGCCTTGCGAGAGTTTCATCAGGTTTATCAACAACCTCGACTATAGTTTCTCTATAGTGGACAACACCAACAATCTAAAAGTGCTCGAGGTTTTGGGCTTGGCCTGCCAGAATCTTGTGAACATTTGTGACCACTACAAGGTCTGGGGCAGCACCAAGAACAATCAAAACTCCCTGGTTGACCTCACCTTGTCCATCATTGACCCCTACTAAATGAACACGAAGGATGAGTGCAAGAAGGACAGGGTCGCCTGGCACAGTGCCTGGGAGCAGAGACTGGATGAAGAACACGTCAAGTACGCGTCCAAGGATGGGTACACAAGATACAAGATGTATAGGCGGATCATTGAAATGAGGAAGTGCCTTTGTCCTTCCCTAGAAGAGGGATCGAGCCAAAGAGCAGTGGTGGCACCGTCACAAGAAGTAGAATATTAGATTATCATTTCTCCTAGTTTCGAATGCATGTAATTTTTTATTGAGGTGTGTGTGAATGATTTGTATAGTCATTTATGTAATTGGATGTTTATTTTGGTTATATATGTTGTTCTTCTGTAGACAGAGCAAATCACATCACAGACAGAGTAAACTAGGGAACTCGTCGGTGATGATTTCATCAATCGTTGACAATTGTATACCGAAGTCTACTACACAACTTTATTCTTGTAGACTCGTGTTAGGCCTCCAAGCGCAGAGTTTTGTAGGACAATAGCAATTTTCCCTCAAGTGGATGACCTAAGGTTTATCAATTTGTGGGAGGCATAGGATGAAGATGGTCTCTCTCAAACAACCCTGCAACCAAAATAACAAAGAGTCTCTTGTGTCCCCAACACACCAAATACAATGGTAAATTGTATAGGTGCACTAGTTCAGCGAAGAGATGGTGATACAAGTGTAGTAATGATACTAGATATTAATTTTGTAATAGGAACAATAAAAAACAGCAAGGTAGCAACTAACAAAAGTGAGCACAAACGATATTGCAATGCTTAAAAATAAGGCCTAGGGTTCATACTTTCGCTAGTGCAATCTCTCAACAGTGCTAACATAATTGAATCATATAACAATCCCTCAACATGCGACAAAGAGTCACTCCAAAGTTGTTATCTGGCGGAGAACATAAGATGAAATTATTTGTAGGGTATGAAATCACTTCAAAGTAATCCTTTCCGATCAATCTATCGAGCTATTCTTATAAGTATCACAAACAACCCAAGAGTTCATACTAAAATAACACCATATGATACACATCAACTAACTCTAATGTCACCTAGATACTCCAATGTCAACACAAGTATCCGTGAGTTGATTATACGGTATGCATCAAATAACTTCAGATTCATAATATTCAATCCAACACAAAGAACTTCATAGAGTTCCCCAAGATTTCTACCGGAGAAAGTAGGACGAAAACATGCATCAACCCATATGCATAGATTACCCTAGTGCCACCTCAAGAATCCATGAGTTGAGTGCCAAAACATACATCAAGTGAATCAATAGAACACCCCATTTTCAGCAGGGTGTTCGCATGCAAGACATACATCAAGTGTTCTCAAATCCATAAAAGTATTCATTCCGATAGTAATGAAATCTCAAAGGTAAAACTCAATACATCACAACAAGATAGAGAGGTAAAAACCATATGATCCAACTATATTAACAAAGCTCGCGATACATCAAGATCATGCCAAATCAAGAACACGCGAGAGAGAGAGAGAGAGATCAAACACATAGCTACTGGCACAAACCCTCAGCCCTGAGGGTGGACTACTCCCTCATCATGGTGGCCACCGGGATGATGAAGATGGCCTCTGGTGATGATTTCCCCCTCTAGCAGGGTGCCGGAACGGGCTCCCGATTGAGTTTTCATGGATAAAGAGGCTTGCGGTGGCAGAGCTTCTCATCTTGGGTTATTTCTGGGGGGTTTCTGTATTTATAGGATTTTTTGGCGTCGGTCTCACGTCCAGATGGGCTTCGAGGTGCCCACTACCCACCAGGGCACGCTGGAGAGGGGGGCATGCCTTGGTGCCTAATGGCCACCTCTTTCACGTTATAGTCCTCCCACGAAGCTTCTAGTGCCTCTTTTGTTCCAAAAAAATTGTCAAAAAGTTTCACGCATTTGGAGAACTTTTATTTCTACACAAAAAACAACTCCATGGTAGTTCTGCTGAAAACAATGTCAGTCTGGGTTAATTCCATTCAAATCATACCAAAACCACATAGAATTGTTATAAACATGGCATGAATACTTCATAAATTATAGATACATTGGAGACGTATCAGCATCGCCAAGCTTAATTCCTACTCGTCCTCGAGTAGGTAAATGATAAAAGAAATAATTTATGAAGTGTGAATGCTAGCATAGTGCATAAGTTTGATCAATGATAATTTCAATCACTTTTCCTAGCATTATAACAACAACTCCTTCTCATAAAACTCATCATGATAAAGTGGCAATTGATTCACATGTTATGGTTCAAACAATGCATTCTCTTGAAACTTAACAACCTATGTTCTCAGTCACCAAACAATTGCAATTCAACTTATTCAACAAAATCTAACTAAGAGCTCCACATACTTAATCATCGTATAGTATTCTATGATTGCTAGTACTCAAAGCGTATTTTTAGAACAAATGGCATCCATCAAACACAGAGAAATATAGGGGCTTAATGTTTCACCTCCCAACTCATTTTTCATAGAGATAATTGCCAACAATAGTAATTCATGATCAAATATATTTGACTAGCCATATGTGCCTAGATCTTTCCCCACCACATGATGCTTCCCAACTAGAGAATAATTGAGGTTGAAATGAGGATGCATACTATTGACTCTTGCATAAAAGGAAATACTGAAAAGTAAAAGATAGGACCTTCGCATAGGGAAGCAGAGGTTGTCATGCACTTTTTAGTTTTGGGTGCGCAAGCTCTTAATGCAAATGAATGCCACGTTATATTGCCCCTTATAATAGCAACCTTTATTATGCGGTTTGTCGCTTTTATTTCTTTGGCACTACAAGTTCTTACAACGCTTATTTTCTCTTGCAATAAAAGATCACTTATATTTTAGGAGCAATTTTTATTGCTTTTTGCACCGATGACAACTAACTTGAAGGATCTTTTTCAATACATAGGTAGATATGGTGGACACTCATGGCAAGAAACTGGGTTTAAGGGTTTTTGGATGCACAAGTAGTATCTCTAGTTAGTACGATTTTTTGGCTAGAAAAAGATCCTAAGCAAACACCACATGTTGGACGATCCATAACAATATAACTTCTATGAAAATATACACAACCATAACTCATTACGTTGTCTTCCTTGTCCCACTTCAACTAATTTCCTCAAGTTTGAAAATAATTAATGGGTATTCACAACATAGAAGATGTTCAAGATAATATATTGTATGTGAAAGTTCTCTTAATACTAATTATTCATGAATTGCTTGTATGACCAATATTGTGTTTGTCAAGCTTCAATAGATTTCACTTTCTGAACCCAATGTGAAGCTACTACTAGGCATGATATGAACATATAATTTCAAGTTCATTATATTCAATTCATTCAGGAATTTACTCACAGGATATAACTGAAGCACAAGACTAAATGAAAAAATACTCCAAAAAGATATAAGTGAAGATCAAGCGAGTAGTTAAGTAAATGGGTAGCTATTTTGAGGACTCACTCTCATTAAAAAAAGTTCAGGTCTAACTATTTTATTAAAACAGCAAGCAAAACAAAATAAAATGACATTCCAAAAATTGCACACATCATGTGAAGAAGCAAAAACTTAGGCTCAACTGATGACCCACAAGTATAGGGGATCTATTGTAGTCCTTTCGATAAGTAAGAGTGTCGAACCCAACGAGGAGCAAAAGGAAATGATAAGCGGTTTTCAGCAAGGTATTCTCTGCAAGTACTGAAATAAGTGGTAATAGATAGTTTTGTGATAAGATAAATTGTAATGAGCAACAAGTAACAAAAGTAAATAAAGTGCAGCAAGCTGGCCCAATCCTTTTTATAGCAAAGGACAAGCCTGGACAAACTCTTATAATTGGAAAAGCGCTCCCGAGGACACATGGGAATATCATCAAGCTAGTTTTCATCACACTCATATGATCCGCGTTCGGTACTTTGATAATTTGATATGTGGGTGGACCGGTGCTTGGGTGCTATTCTTACTTGAACAAGCATCCCACTTATGATTAACCTCTATTGCAAGCATCCGCAACTACACAAAAATTATTAAGGTAAACCTAACCATAGCATGAAACATATGGATCCAAATTAGCCCCTTACGAAGCAACGCATAAACTAGGGTTTAAGCTTCTGTCACTCTAGCAACCCATCATCTACTTATTACTTCCCAATGCCTTCCTCTAGGCCCAAATAATGGTGAAGTGTTATGTAGTCGACGTTCACATAACACTACTAGAGGTTAGACAACATACATCTTATCAGAATATCGAACAAATACCAAATTCACATGACTACTAATAGCAAGACTTATCCCTTGTCCTCAGGAACAAACATAACTACTCACAAAGCATATTCATGTTCATAATCAGAGGGGTAATAATATGCATAAAGGATCTGAACATATGATCTTCCACCAAATAAACCAACTAGCATCAACTACAAGGAGTAATCAACACTACTAGCAACCTACTAGCACCAATCCCGGACTTGAAGACAAGAATGGGATACAAGAGATGAACTAGGGTTTCGAGATGAGATGGTGCTGGTGAAAATGTTGATGGAGATTACCCTCTCCCGATGAGAGGAGAGTTGGTGATGACGATGGTGATGATTTCCCCCTCCCGGAGGGAAGCGTCCCCAGCAGAACAGCTCTGCGGGAGCCCTAGATTGGTTCCGCCAAGGTTCCGCCTCGTGGCGGCGGAGTCTCGTCCCGAAAGGTTGCCTTCTATTTTTTTCTCATCGAAAGACTTCATATAGGATGAAGATGGGCGTCGGAGAGCCACCAGGGGGCCCACGAGGTAGGGTGCGTGCCCCAGGGGGGGGCCCACCCTCGTGAGCAGGGTGTGGGCCCCCTGGCCTTCATCTTTGGCGACGATTTTTCTTTATTTATTTTAAGATATTCCGTGGAGTTTCACGACTTTTGTAGTTGCGCAGAATAGGTCTCCAATATTTGCTCCTTTTTCCAGCGCAGAATTCCAGCTGCCGGTATTCTCCCTCTTCATGTAAACCTTGTAAAATAAGAGAGAATGGCCATAAGTATTGTGACATAACGTGAAATAACAACACATAATGCAATAAATATTGATATAAAAGCATAATGCAAAATGGACGTATCAACTCCCCCAAGCTTAGACCTCGCTTGTCCTCAAGCGAAAAGCCGATAACAATAAATATGTCCTCATGTTTAGTGGTAGAGGCGTCGATAAAAAGTAAAATACGGACATGAAGGCATCATGATTATTTCCATAACAACAACATATATAGATTTTGTCATATGATTACTTATGTTCAAGTGATGATCTTTTCACAATGCAAAAGTATGAATCAGAAACCTTATTGAGCACCAACTAATTATAACCTCAGTCATTGAAGCAATTGCAATTTATCATAACATTGGAAAGAGTCTATGTCAGAGCTTAAAAGCAAGTCCACATACTCAACTATCACTTAGTCCTTCATAATTGCTAACACTCACGCAATACTTGTGGTTGCGGAGTTTTAATGGGACACAGAGAAAGATAGGGGCTTATAGTTTTGCCCCACAACCTTTTACCTCAAGGGTAATGTCAACAATAATAATTCATGCTCCCCTACATCCAATTAGATATATATATATCATGTTCTTTCCAACATGCTGAGCTTGCCAAAGGATAAAATGAAAAAGGAAAGGTGAAGATCACCGTGACTCTTGCATAAGGTAGAGGATAATAATAAAAGATAGGCCCTTCGCAGAGGGAAGCAGAGGTTGTCATGCATGTTTAGGTTTGATGCACAAAATCTTAATGCAAAAGAACGTCACTTTATATTGCCCCTTGTATGTGGACCTTTGTTATGCAGTCCGTCACTTTTATTACGTTCACAACAAGTTCGTACAAAGCTTATTTTCTCTGCACTAATAAGTCATGCATATTTAGAGAGCAATTTTTATTGCTTGCACCGATGACAACTTACTTGAAGGATCTTACTCAATCCATAGGTAGATATGGTGGACTCTCATGGCAAAACTGGTTTAAGGGTATTTGGAAGCACAAGTAGTATTTCTACTTGGTGCTGAGAATTTGGCTTGCATGAGGGGAAAGGCAAGCTCAACACGTTAGAGGATCCATGACAACATACTTTATCTCAGATGTAAGAAAACATAACTCATTATGTTGTCTTCCTTGTCCAACCTCAACTCTTTAGCATGTTATTTTAATGAGTGCTCCCAATCATAAAAGATGTCCAAGATAATATATTTGTATGTGAGCCCCTCTTTCCTTATAACTTCCTATTAATTGCAGCGATGACCAAAACTACGCTTATCAACTCTCAACAAGTTTTAATCATCATACTCTTTCTATGTGAAGTCATTACTTTCAATAAGATCAATATGAACTCTTTGATTCTTTTTATTCCTTTTCTTCTTTTCTTTTATTCACCCAAGATCATAAAGCAAAACTCAAAACTAGATCATGCCATGACTTTATTTTACTAAATCAAGATGCTACTAATAGGATTGAACTAAGAAAAACGGTAAAGATAGGAGTTGTGATGGTGATACGATACCAGGGCACATCCCCCAAGCTTGGCAGTTGCCAAGGGGAGTGCCCATACTCATGTGATTATGCCTCCTTCTTTGGTGATGGAGGTGGTGATGATGACGGTGGATAATCGCACATCAAGCGTAAAAGCTCCTCCAACTTGCGGATAATGCCCTTGAGCCCAGCAATATGATCCTTCAACAAAATATTCTCCTCTGTGAGATACTTGTTCTGTATGCGGGATAACTCAATCATCTTGAAAGCTTCAATCTCTGTTGGAGCGAAAAGGTTAGGTAAAGGTTTAGAAGTGTCTTCTTCTTTCACCACCGGACCTTGAGCCTCAATGGCCTTCTTGATCTCTTCTGGTTCCTCTCTTTTCCACTCTATCTTCAATAGCCAAGCATCCTTGAGGGAGTTCTGGATTAGGGGGTGTATGGATGGCCAGACTAAGACCTTTGGCCGGACTCCCGGACTATGAAGATACAAGATTGAAGACTCCGTCCCGTGTCCGGATGGGACTTTCCTTGGCGTGGAAGGCAAGCTTGACGATACGATATGAAGATCTCCTCCCATTGTAACCGACTCTGTGTAACCCTAGCCCTCTCCGGTGTCTATATAAACCGGAGAGGTTTAGTCCGTAGGACGAACAACAATCATACCATAGGCTAGATTCTAGGGTTTAGCCACTCCGATCTCGTGGTAGATCTACTCTTGTACTACCCATATCATCAATATTAATCAAGCAGGAGTAGGGTTTTACCTCCATCGAGAGGGCCCGAAACTGGGTAAAAACATCGTGTCCCTTGTCTCCTGTTACCATCCGCCTAGCCGCATAGTTCGGGACCCCCTACCCGAGATCCGCCGGTTTTGACACCAACATTGGTGCTTTCATTGAGAGTTCCTCTATGTCGTCGCCTTTAGGCCCGATGGCTTCTTCGCTCGTCAATCGCGATGCGGTCCGGGATGAGACTTTTCTCCCGGACAGATCTTCATATTCGGCGGCTTCGCACTGCGGGCCGACTCATTTGGCCTTCTGGAGCAGATCGAATGCTACGCCCCTGGCCATCAGGTCAGGTTTGAAAGCTTAAATTACAAGGCCGACATCCACGGGGACTCGATCCTCGACGGATTCGGGCCACGACCGGGCGCGTCGAACTGTCTTGATGGGCATGATCTAGCTCTACCGCCGGACAGTGACCAGAGCACCGCTCAGGTGTTCACTCCGACCATTAGTTCAGAGCCGACTGCGCTAGCCAGGGACGGACGGTTGGACGCCGCCCCATGAGCCGCAATCTCTGCGGCGATAGAGCCGAATACCTGCCCAGTCCTTTGCAAGGCCGGTAACTCCAAGGTGCCGGACCCCGTTCCGGACGCTGAATATTCTGCACCCCTTTCGATCGAGCCCGATCGGGCTTGGAGTTCACCGCCGCGGACTTCTTTCAGCATTCGCCCTTTGGCGATATCCTGAATTCGTTAAAGTTTCTCTCTTTGTCAGGAGAGCCCTGGCCGGACTACGGCCAACACGGTTGGGATGCGGACGACGAAGAAATTCGTAGCCCACCCACCACCCACTTCGTAGCCACTGTCGATGATTCAACCGACATGCTTGACATCGACTCCGAAGACATCAACGACATGGACGCCGATGAAGGAGACGATCAAGAACCAGCACCTATAGGGCTACGGAAAACCACCTCATCATACGATGTCTGCATGGTGGACACACACAACAGAAACGACAACGAGGACCAAAAGGATGCGGCCAGGGATCGCTCCCCCGGAAAACAATCAAAGCGGCGGCGTAAGCGCAGGGCCAAGCCCCACCTCGACAAAAACCCAGCCATAGAGCAGGGTGACTCAACGGACGATGAACATGCCATCGAGCATCTGTCCAAGCAGGGCGGACAATCCGAACAACCAATCCCCGTGAAGGATAATAGCCCAGACGACCTCACACCAGACAAATTGCTGGAACATCAGAACCTCCACCAAAGGCTTGTCGCCACTGCACGTAGCCTGAAAAATTAGAAGCGGAGGCTCAAGACAGTGGAGGATGCGCTCAGGATCAGACGGGGCAAAGTACTCAATACCGCACACAAGTACGGCAGTAGTCGCCACACAAAGAGCTATCCGAAGCGGAAACTACTACTGGAATTTGACGAAGAGGCCATAAAGCCCCCACAGTCAAAAAATAAGGAAGCCACAAGGTCGGATAGACGACCCTACGATCAAACTCACGCGTCAAAGGACGCCGCACTCAATATAGCGCGTGATCCGTCCAAGAATTCGCATCAGAAAACTGGCCCAACCAGATCCATCTATAGGCCAAGAAAGCAAGCTCCAATGAGTGATGCACGCAAAAAATACCCGAAAATCGCGGCACGCCTAAATACAGGGGCGCCGCACACCCCCTATGTTTTACCGATAAGGTGCTGGATCATGAATTCCCAGCCGGATTCAAGCCAGTGAACATAGAACCATACGACGGAACAACAGACCCTGGAGTCTGGATCGAGGACTATATCCTCCATATACACATGGCCAGAGGAGACGACCTCCACGCCATAAAATACTTACCCCTTAAGCTCAAAGGGCCAGCCCGGCATTGGCTTAAAAGCCTTCCCGAAAACACCATGGAAAGTTGGGCAGTGCTTGAGGATGCTTCCGGGCAAATTTTCAAGGGACCTATGTCCGGCCCCCGGATGCAGATGATCTAAGTCATATAACTCAGCAGCCCGGAGAGTCAGCATGGAAGCTCTGGAATAGATTCCTTATCAAAAAGAATCAGATAGTCGACTGTCCGGACGCAGAGGCCCTACCAGCTTTCAAACACAGCATCCGAGACGAATGGCTCGCCAGACACCTCGGCCAAGAAAAGCCGTGAACAATGGCCGCGTTAACAAGCCTCACGACCCGCTTCTGTGCAGGAGAGGATAGCTGGTTGGCAAGAAGCAGCACCAGCGACCCGAATACGTCCGAACCCAGAGATGGGAACGGGAAGCCGCGCCGTAACAAAGAACCACGCCGGATAAAGGAAAACAACCCGATGGGCACGGCAGTAAACGCCGGATTCAAAAGCTCTCGGCAAAATCAGAAAAATATGCCCCCCAAGGACGATAGGGACGAGCTATCCAACCTCAACAAAATTTTGGACAAAATATGTCAAATCCATAGCACTCCTGGGAGACCTGCAAACCATACCCACAGAGATTGTTGGGCCTTTAAGCAGTCCGGCAAGCTCAACACCGAACACAAGGGGCTCAACACACCAAGCAAAGATGATGATGCACCCCACGAGCAGATCACCGGAGAACAAAAGAAGTTCCCATAAGAAGTCAAGACAGTAAATCTACTTCATGTGACGAAGGGGAAGAATAGAACGGCACCTACAACGACACGCGCCGTACAGCCAGCCCCGGAGGAGCAACCCCACTGGTTTTTACAACCAATCACCTTTGATCATCTGGATTACTCTAGAGGAGACCAGAACATAGGCTGGACTGCCTTGGTCTTAAATCCAATCATTAACAGACTCCAATTTACAAACGCCCTTATGGATGGCGGCAGCGACTTGAACCTGTTATATCAGGACACAGTCTGCAAACTCGGGGTAAACCCAGTCGCAATCCACCTCGGCAACACTTCCTTTAAAGGAGTAACGCCAGGTTCGGATACCCCAAGTATGGGTTCCCTTACGTTAGAAGTCACGTCCGGATCACCCGGTAACTTCCGAAGTGAAAAGCTAACATTCCACATCGCCCCATTAGTAAGTCGCTATCAAGCGCTACTGGGACGTGAAGCTTTCGCCCGCTTTAACGCAATACCGCACTATGCATCCCTTACACTTAAAATGCCCGGTCCAAAGGGCATCATCTCATTACAAGGGAACATAAATTGACCCCCAATGTACGGGCAGGGGTGCGGTTGCCTAGACAGCCGCCCACAAATCCAGCCCTACTATCCCGGACACGCCTCGACGAGTCCGGCGTCAATATGCTTAAATTACCGCATACCCTCGTGCAAGGGGCTCCGTGTGCTCACGCCCAGAGACAATACGGCCCAACTCTTGCTCCAACTATATTTTCTTTACTTCGATATAGATTTCTCGCACGCTTATTTTTTACTAAGTTCCTCTCTTTCGCAGACGAGCATCGTGCTACGCCCGTCCAGGATACGGCACGACGGAGACACAGGCGCAGACGTGCAGCAGGGACCCGTTCCAAGGATTCTTTTCAGATTAAGACCCTGCGTAAACCTTTTTTACTGTCTCTTGTTGATAACATCACCCGGTTTTCTCTATAGCCGAGGAGGAGGCTGGTGTCTTGGCATGTGGCCATGCCTGAAATTTTTGCACATACCTGGACACTAGGGGCTTTTTTACCACGGGCTCTATTTTGGCCCGTCTTCATAAAGACCGAACACCTTAGGGAGTGTTCGGCGTCGTGAGTTTGGCCCTATATGCATCAGCTCCGAATCATGTCTTTGGTCAAATGTTGGGTTTGCCCGGCTCCTGTGTTTTGCTGCCTTATGTTCCGTTATATCGGCTAACGCGGCACCACGAGAACTACTGCGATTGTGCCCCGGTTCGGCCGGGTGAGCACCTCAGTAGAGAAAGCCGAAAATTGACTGTCATGATATAGCGAGAGACTGGTTAACCACTCGATGACTTTCAGAATCTTTCGGATGCCCCCTGTCGGTGTACTAGCGTAGGGGTACCCTAGTATCCCGAACTTGTGCACGGGCAGTTGCAACACCCCGCAGCGAGGCTTGCCGGGCGACCGCCAAGGTCCTCCGTGGTTCCCTTGGAACCATTCAAGAACAAAGTATTCAAGCCAAGGAGACAAGGCCCCGGCAAGAGGAACTTGCCGGGAAGACCAACCGAGGCATCCCAAGGAACTTGCCGCGACGCGCTGCGCGTCCCGGCAAGGCAACAAGGCCCCGGCAAGAGGAGCTTGCCGGGAAGATCAACCAAGACACCTCAAGGCCTGGTGAGCGACAAGCTTCCGGGCGCGACAAGACGACGACCGCGGCAAGGCACTTGCCGCGGCAAGTAACCACCCTGTACCCACGCTCTAGCGCATCCACCAACGTGTCGCCCTGGGACTTTTCCAGGCGCGCGTGGCAGGAGGCTGTGCAGCCAGCGGTACGCGGTGGCATGCGGCGCTGACAAGATCGCCATCATGGCGAACGGTGGCATCCCAGACGGTCCCTTTCTGCACTGTTTGGGCGACGCAGACGGGCATTTAATGCCTTTGTCCCCTGCCGTCAGGGTTAGGTAGGATACACTGTGCAAGTAGGTGTACCAACCGCAACACTTTTTACGCTTTTACCCTTCTCTGCGTTGCAACCTGTCGATGACCCCTTGAGCATATAAAAGGAGGCCCATGCGCAACGTAGAGGGGTTCGACTCATTCGGAAGCCAGAAAAACACTTAGCTCTCTCGAGCAAGAACACAATACAATCAGACAAGTAGTAGTAGGAGTATTATCTCTCCGGAGAGCTCCGAAGCTGGGTAAACTGCTCGTGTGCTCCGCCTCGATCTGCTCTTCGTGCGACCTCCGCCCCCCGCCGAACCGAAAGGGGCCCGGTCTGCCGGCCCCATAGGTGTTCGTGGATCAGTTTCCCCAACATCTTTGGCGCACCAGGTAGGGGGGCATCGAGATTGCGTGAACCTGATCCGGCATTCACACGAGCCAGATCTTCATTTTCTTCATCGACATGCCACCGAAGAAGAAGACTTCGGCGGCAGCTGCTCCGTCCACGTCACTTCCACCACCACCGGAGCAAACGGGTGGTGGAGTAGGCGCCGGCGGAAGGACGGACGTCGACGAGGAAGCTCACGATGCTGCCAGGTCCAAGGACAAGGCTGCACAGACCTCGACGTCCGTACATGTCCCGCGCCCATCTCAGGAGGCGCAGGACCGACAGCGTCATGGTATTCGCAGTACCATACGTTCGTTGGGACAAGATCGAGCTGGTGGATCCCAGGGTGCTCAAGACCAGCATGCATGCCAACGTGCTGGCACGAGCGAGACACGGTCGCCTGGACGGGATGCTTCTCCTTCTAACATAGTTAGAAGTCCGAGCATATCCCGCTCCTCGCACCGTTCGCCACTTCCGCCCACCACTCCAACAGAAGCTTTGGCGCGAGCTCAGCTGCTCCTGGATTACCCTCCAGCGGAAGACAAGATCGACCAATGGAGGGCCACCATTCAGAGTCTCATCGGCTTCGCCAACGGCGACACTCCGCGGCAGCCAACTGCATCGCAGCCGTGGGAGGACTGCCGGGCACGAGCCGGTGGCGACGAAACCGGTGGGGGTGCAACCACCATGCACTCTCCACCCCGAAGGCCAAGATCGCCGACTCGTCGGATCCACCTCGAGAGCGACTCCACTGCGTCATCGGATCCACGAGCTCGTCGCGATCAGCGCCAAGTTCTTCACGAACGACAGCAAGAAGACGCTCGTACTCGCATCGAGCGCCGAAGAAAAGCGCGACGTCAATCCGACAAGCGCGCTAGGCCCTCTGTTGACATGCATGCGCCAGGGGAACCGGGCAACTTGCCGTACGCGGTAGGTTGCCCTGCGTTCACTCGTGAGCTGCGGCAGGTCCAGTGGCCCAGCACGAAGAATTTCAAACCAGATGTACCAGAGAAGTACGACGGCAAGACGCATCCGTCGGAGTTCCTCAGCATCTACACCATCGCGGTGCAAGCTGCTGGGGGGCGGGACGACAAGATCCTTGCCAACTACTTCCCGCTGGTGCTCAAGCCCAATGTCAGATCCTGGCTCATGCACTTGCCGGACAACTCCATATCCTCCTGGGCTGATCTGTGCCATCAGTTTGTCGGCGCCTTTACAGGCGGCCACAAGCCTCATGGCCAAGAGAGCGATCTTCATCTGCTCGCCCAGAAGGAAGGAGAGCCCCTGCGCAAGTACATTCAGAGATTCAGCCGCGTGCAGCACAACATCCCAGATGTCCACCCTGCCGCGGTAATCAGCGTGTTCCATCAGAACGTGCGGAACCGTAGGATGCGGGAGGAGATGGTGATGTGCAAGATTAGAGATGTCAGTGAGCTATATGCCCTGGCCGACAAGTGTGCACGTGCCGAGGAAGGGAGGAAACTCCCCGGAGAGAACACAGGAGCAGGAGGATCTGATAGTGAGGACACTGCCCTGGCAAGAAAGAACTGGCGGCGGAACAACAGGAAGAAGAAAGGCAAAGATGTGCTAGTTGTTGAGCAGTCCGGCAAGAAAGCCGAAGCTGGTAGCTCTGGCAAGGAGATTGCCGCAGCTGTGGCGGTCGCCAACAAGCAGGACAGCACCAGCAAGCAGTATTGCAAGATCCACCGCACCAAGGGCGATGACCTCCAGAGCTGCAAGAAGGTCGAGCAGCTTGTTGAGCAGCAAAAGGCTGAATACGAGCGGCGCGACAAGGAGAAAGCCCATGAAGGTGCTGGAGGAGCCAGCAGGAAACGTCCCAGCCGAGGAGGACGCCGCGGCAAGGCTAAGCAGCGGCAAGGAGACAGACCTCCCCGCGGCCGCGACAAGGATGAAGACGACGATGAGGATGAAGATATGGATGAAGATGAGACCGATGAGCAGGAGTTCTAGAAAGCCACAGAGGTCCTATGCGTTGACGGTGGTGCTTCTCTGCATACTTCACACCGCCAGCTCAAGCAGTGGGTGCGGGAAGTCAATGCGGCAGAACCACCCATCGAGTCACGCAAGCCTCTGAAATGGTCCAGCACGCCTATCATCTTTGATATTGAGGACCATCCTGATCGCATAACTGCGGTCGGGTGCTTGCCGATGTTGGTTTCACCAACTATCCACAACCTCAAGGTCACTAAGATGCTAGTTGACGGCGGGGCCGGCCTGAACCTAATCTCCTCCGCGGTGCTCCAGAAACTCCAGATCCCTGATGGCGAGCTCGAAGAGACCGGCACATTTCAAGGAATCAATCCGGGAAGGAGCAAGCCGAAGGGAAAGATCACGTTGCCGGTAACATTTGGCAGCGAGCTGAACTTCAGGATGGAGAGGGTCACTTTTGACGTTGCTGACTTTCCATTGCCTTACAATGGGATACTTGGCCGTCCAGCACTCGCCAAGTTCATGGCAGCCTCTCATTATGCATACAACATATTGAAGATGCCAGGCCCGATAAGTGTCATCTCTGTCCCTGGCGACAAGAAGGATGCCCTTATCTGCGCCGACAAGATTTACCGGGAAGTAGCAGCTGCAATAGATCACAAGTCACTTGCCGCTGAAGCTCTCGGGGGGAAGAAGAAGACCAAGTCCGGCAAGAGCTCTGATGCCCACTCCGGCAAGCGCACCTCTTCGGAGTGCTGCGCTACCGTCGAGGACGCACCATCGAGCTCCACCGGCAAGTGTAGGAAGACAATGGCAGCTCCACCAAAGACCAAGGAGGTGTCCGCCAAGGAGGACGGCACTGGTGGTACCTTCATCATCAGTGCCACTCTCGACCCTAAATAGGAAAGCGCGCTCGTTGCTTTCCTGCGGGCGAACGTCGACGTGTTTGCGTGGCAACCGTCTGACATCCCCGGTGTTCCCAGGAAAGTAATCGAGCACCATCTTGCCGTCTGTCCTCATGCGCGGCCCGTCAAGCAGAAAGTCAGGAAACAGGCATTGGAGCGCCAAGAATTCATTGCAGAAGAGATCAAGAAATTGGAAGCAGCAGGCCTTGTCAGAGGAGTGCTCCATCCTACGTGGTTGGCCAATCCTGTAGTCGTGCGTAAGGCGAGCGGGAAATGGAGGCTTTGTATTGACTTTACCGATGTTAATAAAGCTTGTCCCAAAGACCCATTTCCCTTGCCGCGCATCGACCGGATTGTTGACTCCACGGCCGGATGTGACTTGCTTTCATTTCTTGATGCATACTCAGGATATCATCAGATCTTCATGGCAGAAGAGGATGAGGAGAAGACCACATTCATTACCCCATGTGGCACCTACTGTTTTGTACGGATGCCTTTCGGTTTGAAGAATGCTGGTTCAACATTTGCAAGGGTAGTCCATGACGCTTTTGAACCGCAAATGCACAGAAATGTGGAAACCTACATGCATGACATAGTGGTCAAGAGCAAGGACAAAGCAACTCTGATTCAAGATTTAGACGAAACCTTTGCAAATCTGCGCAAGATCAACCTCAAGCTTAACCCCGAGAAGTGCGTGTTTGGAGTCCCCTCAGGCAAGCTTCTGGGGTTCTTTGTGTCTCAACGGGGAATTGAAGCCAATCCCGACAAGATCAAGGCCATTGAGCAGATTGAAGCGCCGAAACGCGTCAAGGATGTACGAAGACTTGCCGGTTGTGTAGCTGCTCTCAGCAGGTTTATCTCTAGGTCTGCTGAGCGCGCCCTGCCATTTTTCAAAATTTTGAAAAAGGCAAGTCCAATGAAATGGACTCCGAAAGCGGAGGCTGCGCTGCAGGACTTGAAGAAATACCTGTCCTCCACTCCAACACTTGTTGCACCTAAGCCACAAGAGAAGTTGTTGCTATATATAGCGGCAACCAATCAAGTAATTAGTGCTGCGTTAGTGGCGGAGAGGGAGGCGGATGATGAGCCAACAACCACGGCAAGTGCATCCAGCCACAAGCAAGGGACTTCACCGGCAAGCTCTGGTCCCGACAAGGATGGATCTGCGCAGGAGCATGAGAAGATGCAGAAGAGAACGGTGCAGCGCCCAGTTTACTTTATCAGTTCCCTTCTGCAGGGGGCTAGGTCAAGGTACTCTGGTGTGCAGAAATTGCTTTTCGGCCTTCTCATGGCCTCGAGAAAGCTGCGCCATTACTTCCAAGCACATGAGATCACAGTTGTCACTCGCTTTCCGTTGAAGAGGATACTGCAAAATCCAGAAGCAACAGGCAGGATTGTCGAGTGGGCATTAGAACTGTCAAGCTTTGGCCTCAAGTTTGAGAGCACTTCAACTATCCAAAGCAGAGCATTGGCAGAATTCATAGCAGAGTGGACGCCAACACCAGATGAAGAAATTCCAGAAACGAGCATCCCCGTCAAAGAAGCAAGCAAAGAGTGGCTAATGTACTTTGATGGTGCCTTCTCGCTGCAAGGCGCCGGTGCTGGCGTGCTACTTGTTGCACCCACCGGAGAGCATCTCAAGTACGTAGTCCAGATGCACTTTCCCAAGGAGCAAGCAACGAACAATACTGCAGAGTATGAAGGATTGCTTGCCGGTCTCAGGATCGCAGCAGACCTTGGGATCAAGAAGCTCATTGTCAGGGGTGACTCACAGCTTGTTGTCCATCAAGTGAACAAGAATTACCAGAGTCCGTTGATGGAAGCTTATGTTGATGAAGTGAGAAAGCTAGAAGAGAACTTTGACGGCCTGTAGATGGAACATGTTCCAAGAGCTCAGAACGACATTGCCAACGGCCTGTCAAAGTGCGCCGCACTGAAGTTACTTGTGGAACCAGGGATCTTTGTGCTCAAGCTAACTCAACCATCCGTAATGCCATCAACTGGACAGAGCAAGAAGAGGAAGTTGATTTCTGGTGACTACTTTCCGGCAGAGCTCCCCGAAGCCGCTGCCAAGAAGGTCCCCAAGATCAACACCAAGGATGCTGAGGAGCAGTCTGCTCCGACAAGCCTTAGGGCTTGTTCCCTTGAAGCAAACGCTCCCGACAAGTTTTGCTCCGGCAAGCTTGCCGGGGAACATCAAGCTCCGGCAGACCCACAGGCTCTTGCCGTAGAAGATGTTCCCGCAGCAGCAGATGTGCCTTTAGTCCTTGTTGTCGAGCCGCAAGCTCCAACATGGGCACAACAGATTGTCCATTTCCTTCAGACAGGAGAACTTCCCAAAGAGCAAGAAGAAGCGGAAAGAGTAGCCCGACAGTCGAGTATGTACCAGTTTGTTGAGAACACACTGTACAGAAGAAGACTCAGCGGTGTGAAATTGAAGTGTATTCACCGGGAAGATGGACAAAAACTGTTGGCAGAGATACATGGAGGCATATGTGGTCACCACATTGGCGCAAGAGCGCTTGCCGGCAAAGCGTTCCGGCAAGGTTTCTTTTGGCCGACAGCCCTCCAGGATGCAACTGCACAAGTAACCAAGTGTGAAGCGTGCCAGTTCCATTCCAAGCAGATACACCAGCCAGCTCAAGCTCTCCAGACAATCCCTTTATCCTAGCCATTTTCGGTCTGGGGGCTCGATATCCTCGGCCCCTTCCCCCAAGCTATCGGGGGCTTTGAGTACTTGTACGTTGCAATCGACAAGTTCACAAAGTGGCCAGAAGTGGAACCAGTGAGGAAGGTGACAGCACAGTCAGCAGTCAAGTTCTTCAGGTCGATTGTTTGCCGTTTTGGGATCCCTAACAGGATCATCACCGACAACGGCACACAATTTACGAGCCGCACCTTCATGCAGTACGTCCAAGATCTTGGCGCCAAGGTCTACTTCACTTCTGTTGCTCATCCGAGAAGCAACGGTCAAGCAGAGAGGGCAAACGCTAAAGTGCTGCGCGGGCTCAAGACCAGAACTTTCGACAGGCTGCGCAAGTGCGGAAGAAACTGGATCGAGGAGCTACCGGTGGTTCTTTGGTCGATCAGGACGACGCCAAATCAAGCCACTGGCCAGACACCTTTCGCTCTAGTCTATGGAGCAGAGGCAGTTCTCCCCACAGAACTCGTATACGGGTCACCTCGAGTGCTCGCTTATGATGAGCTTGAGCAAGAGCAGCTGCGACAAGATGACGCGCTGCTCCTTGAGGAGGATCGTCTTCAGGCTGCTGTACGAGCTGCTCGATACCAGCAAGCTTTGTGTCGCTACCATAGCCGCAAAGTTAAAGCCAGAAGCTTCGAGGAAGGCGACCTTGTTCTTCCGCGCGTTTAGTCCGCCATGAATTCCAACAAGTTGACGCCGAAGTGGGAAGGCCCTTACCGGGTGAAACGAGTCACCAGGCCTGGCGCTGTCCGCCTTGAGACCGAAGATGGCACTCCGGTGAGCAACTCCTGGAACATTGAGCATCTTCGTAAGTTTTACCTGTAGGGCGCGGTTGCCGGAACCCGTTCCGGCAACCACCTTTTGTACAAGTCTTGCCGATGTTGTATGTAATCCTTTGTACAAAGCCGGGCGCAGACCCCGTGCATAAGTAAAGCTCATGTGCTCCGCACATCTTGTCAATTTCATGCTTTTTACTCTATATTTGCATGCATTATCTGACACTTTGTGCAGCGCAACCCCCGGTAAGCAATAACGAGCCGGAAGGCACCATATCTCTATTTTCTCTTCTTTCTTTTTCTAATAAAGGAAAGCAAGGTTCCCTCGCACACAAGTTTGCCGGGGGGAAGGAGAAGATTATGATGTGGACCAGGCGTCGTTCAAGCAAGTTTCGCCTTGCTGGAAAACAAACGACAGAAAAGCTAAGTTGCCAAAGTTTGAGCAATCAGTTTTGAATTTTTAAGTTATATTCCTTGAACGACCGTTCTTTGTATGGAAAACCTGTGCACGGAGGAACCAACTCGTAGCTAGTTGCGCCCTTACTTTGTTTCGAGTCCGCTCAACAACTTAAGTGAGCTGCGACTAGTTGCGACAAGGTTTCTTGTCGGAAGCAGCATCGCCAGCAGGCTGCTGATGTCCCGCACTCAGCGCTCGCGGCAAAGGTGCCTGCACCGACAAGTTCCCTAAAAGTGTAGGGTAAAAACATACAAAGTAGGGAATCAAGTAAAGGAAATAACATAGAAAATCTCTACCCAAAACAGAGTTATATTACAAGATGACTTGTCGCAGCTCTAATAGAATGTTCTCATGACATGACCAGCGGCGACAAAGAAAAAGAAAAGAAGGGCGGCCTAATCAACGCGATCGCCCTCAACCCTCTTGATCTCGCTCACCTTGTCCACAATGGGTGCGACAAGGGCCTTGAGCGCATCCCGATCAGCATCCGGCGACAAGGATTTGAGGATGTTGGTGAAGTTGAGGCCTGGATTGCGGAAGGCCACCTTCATCAGCACCTTCTGGAGAGCCCCCGCGCAAATCCTGCGTGACTCATCGGCCAACTACTTTGGGATCCAGAAGAGGTAGTAGTACTCCCTCAGCTCCTTCGCACCGAGCTGAGGGGAGAAGAGGGCCCGCTCCTTCCGCAGCGCCGCGAGCCGCTGCGCCTTGGCCGACTTCACGCCCTTCCCCTTGTCGGCTTTCAGAGCCATGGCGGAGGTGGTGGGGGAGATCGCCGGCGTCGGTGGAGCTGGTGGCAATGGGGGGGCGGAGCGCTGCTCTCCTTCGACTTCGGGAAGAAGGGGGGAGCGGCGGAAATTTGTGAGAATGGAGCAACAACCGGCGAGGTGGGCGAACTGCCCCTGTTTCCCCTGCTTATAAAGAGGGAGGGGGCGGACGTTTCGCCCTTCTAAACAAAGAAACCACCCACAATCTCTCCCACGATGCCGCATTCAACGCGTGCTGTTCGGGGAGGGCGCGGTGGATATGGAGCAAGATTCGGCCTAACCCAGGCCGCGTGTGCCCGTGCCCTGTTTTGGGCCTGGCCCAACAGCGCTCGGCACCATGTGTGGCCCAGGCCCGGTGGCTCCTGTCGGTGTACTAGAGTAGGGGTACCCTAGTATCCCGAACTTGTGCATGGGCAGTTGCAACACCCCGCGGCGAGGCTTGCCGGGCGACCGCCAAGGTCCTCCGTGGTTCCCTTGGAACCATTCAAGAACAAAGTATTCAAGCCAAGGAGACAAGGCCCCGGCAAGAGGAACTTGCCGGGAAGGCCAACCGAGGCATCCCAAGGAACTTGCCGCGACGCGCTCCGCATCCCGGCAAGGCAACAAGGCCCCGGCAAGAGGAGCTTGCCGCGAAGATCAACCAAGACACCTCAAGGCCTGGTGAGCGACAAGCTTCCGGGCGCGACAAGACGACGACCGCGGCAAGGCATTTGCCGCGGCAAGTAACCACCCTGTACCCACGCTCCAGCGCATCCACCAACGTGTCGCCCTGGGGCTTTTCTAGGCACGTGTGGCAGGAGGCTGTGCAGCCAGCGGTACGCGGTGGCATGCGGCGCTGACAAGGTCGCCATCGTGGCGAACGGTGGCGTCCCAGACGGTCCCTTTCTGCACTGTTTGGGCGACGCAGACGGGCATTTAATGCCTTTGTCCCCTGCCGTCAGGGTTAGGTAGGATACACTATGCAAGTAGGTGTACCAACCGCAACACTTTTTACGCTTTTACCCTTCTCTGCGTTGCCACCTGTCTGTGACCCCTTGAGAATATAAAAGGAGGCCCATGCGCAACGTAGAGGGGGTTCGACTCATTCGGAAGCCAGAAAAACACTTAGCTCTCCCGAGCAAGAACACAATACAATCAGACAAGCAGCAATAGGAGTATTATCTCTCCGGAGAGCTCCGAAGCTGGGTAAACTGCTCGTGTGCTCCGCCTCGATCTGATCTTCGTGCGACCTCCGCCCCCCGCCGAACCGAAAGGGGCCCGGTCCGCCGGCCCCATAGGTGTTCGTGGATCAGTTTCCCCGACACCCCTGCATTAATGAAGGCCCGCTTCCCGGTCAGGCACACTCACGCCCTGAATTCGGGCAAGCGCGGTGCCCCTAGGGGCAATTCAGTAGTCCCACTATCAAACTCCTATGGCTAAGTGAAAGTGATAAAGCATTATAGTCCGGTTGCCTAGTTCGCCGCGCCACCACCTCCTTTAAAGGGCCAAGACGTTGGATTAAGTGTGAACAAACGCCTTTTTGCAAACACCCCCGCATTCTATGCGTGGGGGCTGAAGCCAACGACTGCCATCTTTCAGGTTATATACAAATATATACATTAAACGGCCGCACATGAGGCATCATGATTCTTGCAAGCACAATTTGAAAAATCTTTTTTCATAAAAACACAATTCGTCTTACAAATAGTATAAGCTATTCGAGCACAACATCCTTCGAGCACTGCGACTCTATTATACGAGCGCCAGGAAGAACTTCCTCAAAATAGTGCTTGGCAGGTACTCGGCTTTCGTCCGAGTCTTGGGACGCAACAATATTGGCCTTCATATCTGCCCAGTATGTATTGACACGGGCAAGAGCCATCTGCGCGCCCTCTATGCACGCCGACCTCTTCATTGCATCATCATGCGGCACCGAACCAAGAAATTGCTGCACCAAGCCAAAATAACTCTTCGGCTCCGGCTTCTCCGGCCACAGGCGACTCGCAACATACTTCATGGAGAGTCCGGATAATCTTCAGCTCCGCCCAGGCGGCTAAACGGTCGGAGACTGATAGTGGGCGTTCTGGATTGTGGTACTGCGACCAAAAAAGCTCTTCCAATTCATGGTCACCTCGGCTGCGGAAGTGTTCGGTCGCATCCGCCGCACTTGCGGCCAAATCCAGATAAGCGTTGTCCGAACTCCACTGCCGGTCTAATGGAGCATACTTGGGGTCTCCGAACTCCATCCGCAGCATATAAGGCTTTCCAGCCGTGATATCTCCGGCCTGATGCAGCTCCTCCTTCATCGCTCTCATGGCAGAGCGAGTATCCTTGGCTTCGGCAGTGATCTTTTCAAGATCCTTATGAGCCGCCCTATCTTCTTGTTCAAGCAATCTACAGCGGTCGGCAGCATCCCTCAATTTCATGGCCATCTCGGCCATTTCCTTCTTGCTCTGGTAGTGAGCAGCCTGTTCGACTTTTAGCTCTTCAGCCGCTTTAACGACAGCCGCATCACTCTTCCTAGTTTGCTCCTTTGCTCGGGCAAGTTCCGCCCGAAGGTTCTCCACGGCAGCAGCACCATCTACATAAAACATATATAAGGCCCGAGCATTAAGCCCCTATTGATGGGTGTCTTTTGAACATACCTTGAGCCTCGTCTAGCCGCTTATGTACAAGCGTGATGTCGGCATCTGCTACGTCAAGTTGCCGCTTCAGTTCGGCAGATTCATCAGTCCGGCTAGCCACCAAACGCCTCGCCACCTTCATGGAATAGGCGGCACATTATACCTGGGGTTATGATCCTCTGTGTGCCGTCGCTCATGACAACACACAGAGTCTCAGGGGCTACTACTCATACAAGGCACATTTAATATGCGGCTCTACCAAAAGATACACCTTTTTACATACCTCGAAGCCTGCTAGTAAACTCCTGGCAGCCTCGTACAATCCGCTTTCCGCGGACGAAATCCTTCCAATCACCATATCCATCAATATACGGTGTTCTTCTAAGATGGACGCCCCACTAGGAAGATCCTTCAGCCCCTCCGCCGGCGCGCAAGAGGGTGCCGAACTAGTCTGATGACCTTTGTCAGGGTCCGGACTCGAAAAAGCCCTCCGGGACGATGCCTCGGGGTCGCCAGCCTCGTAAGACGGTGGAACAAGGGGAGGTGTTTCGCTCTCTATCATCTCTGCACGAAGATCCCCTGAAGATGAGCTCTGCTGAGAAAGGTTGAGATCCAAACTGCAAGATAATGTTTCAGTTATTTTACTCAGGAGTAAAACATGAATGTGATTCATTATGGAACCCCTCCCTTCACTTACGCCTCAGGGGAAAGCGGGTCCCCTTTAGGGGGAAGTTCGGCTGAAGCGTTCTCCGGTGCCGAACCCTCTGATGAAGATTTCTTTCCCCGTTTTGAGGTTATCACCTCCGGGTCTTCAGAGGCAGTCCTTTTTTTCCCTGGTCGGGAGAATTTTCGATTCTTCCCTTCCTAACGGCCTCCTTCATGGAGGCGGTAGCTCCTTGGTTCCCCCCTTCGCCTTCCGCCAACGACACGGCCTCCAGCATCCTGGTTAGCATGGGATTCAGCACGGTCTCGAGCAGGGGGGTTGGACACCTGATAAGCTTAGCCTTCGCTATCCATTCATGTTCAAAGGGCAACTCTGCTAAAGGGTAGATTTGATAAAAATATGGATGGTACGTGCAAATCAGGGGCTACTTACTTTAGCATCTGGGCGGTTGCAGCTCAGACCAGCGTCCTCGGACAAATCCAGACACCTTGCTTGTGATCCGAAGAACAATTTGTACATCTCCATGGGTGTCATTCCCATGAAGTGTTGTAGGACCCGTGGTCCCTCAGGATTGAACTCCCACAGGCGGAGAGGTCGACGTTTGCAGGGCAGTGTGCGGCGAATCACCATGACTTGCGCCACCACAGTCAGATTGATATCTCTTTCTAGGAGATCTCGAATACGGCCCTGCAGCAAGGGTACGTCTTTTGGCGGCCCCCAGATAAGTCCTTCATTAACCCATGATGCCAGCCATGCTGGGGGACCCGAGTGAAAAGTAGGCGGCGCCACCCATGTGGTACCCCTAGGGGCTGTGATGTAAAACCAGTCCCGTTGCCATAAGACGAGCTCCTCTTGAAAAGAACCTCCGGGCCATGGAGCGCCGTCCATCTTGCTTATTATAGCCCCTCCGCACTCAGCGTGCTGCCCCTCGATCACTCTCGGTTACACTCTGAAGGTTTTTAGCCACAATCCGAAGTGAGGGGTGATATGGAGGAAAGCCTCACACATGACAATGAATGATGAGATCTGGAGGATGGACTCCAGAGCTAGGTCATGGAACTCCAGCCCGTAGTAAAACATAAGCCCCCTCACAAAGGGATCGATCGGGAAGCCTAGTCCCCGAAGGAAATGCGATGCGAACACCACGCTTTCACCAGGCTGGGGGGCGGGAATAGCTTGCCCTTGAGTAGGCAGTATTTGCAAGATTTCGCCGGTTAGATACCTGGCATCTCTTAACTTTCGCACATCTTCTTCCGTGATGGAGGAAGGCATCCACCAGACTTGAGGGTCGCAGCCGGACATCTTCGAAGGTCTGAAGCGCCTAAAACTAGAGCTTTGGGTGTTGGAACTCGAAGTGAGGGGCGGATTTGATTGGTTTAAAGAACAAGGTGGCCAGGCCTTGGTTCCTTTATAAAGGAGGTGAATACCAAGAGCCCTCCTTGTAACCGTTTGAGACTCGATTTCAATTAGGGAGTCATACCTGAGTCACGGTTGGGTTACCCACACCCGTATTGATGAGAATCCCGGAATAAGGGGACACAATCTCTGTTTGACAAGATGTGCCAAGGAAACCGCCTCGCTAAACGCACTGAGGTGGAACAATAAAATGAATAAAGAGCTTGGCTGTGGCATGATGTCACGCCACGAAATACGTCAGCAGATCCGATTGATACAAATATTATTCTCTCTATGAAGGAATGTGGATCTTATTTTGCAGAGCCGGACACTACCCTGGTGTTCAACATCTTCTATGAAATATTCGGAGGAGGAACCCGCCTTGCAATGCCGAAGACGACTTGCGCGCCGGACTCGTCGTCATTGAAGCCTGGTTCAGGGGCTACTGAGGGAGTCCTGGATTAGGGGGTGTCCGAATGGTCGGACTAAGACCTTTGGCCAGACTCCCGGACTATGAAGATACAAGATTGAAGACTCCGTCCCGTGTCCGGATGGGACTTTCCTTGGCGTGGAAGGCAAGCTTGATGATACGATATGAAGATCTCCTCCCATTGTAACCGACTCTGTGTAACCCTAGCCCTCTCCGTGTCTGTATAAACCGGAGAGTTTTAGTCCGTAGGACGAACAACAATCATACCATAGGCTAGATTCTAGGGTTTAGCCACTCCGATCTCGTGGTAGATCTACTCTTGTACTACCCATATCATCAATATTAATCAAGAAGGAGTAGGGTTTTACCCCCATTGAGAGGGCCCGAACCTGCATAAAAACATCATGTCCCTTGTCTCCTGTTACCATCCGCCTAGACGCACAATTCGGGACCCCCTACCCGAGATCCGCCGATTTTGACACCGACATTGTGCTCTAAATCTGCAACGGAAACAGCTCGAAACAAAAAAAGAGGATATTTGCGTGATACGGTGGTCAAAACCTTCAGGAGAATATAGAATGAATTTTTACCGACCAAAATACGTATCGTGCAAGAAAACGGAGTCCGAGGGCACACGAGGTGCTCACGAGGTAGGGGGCGCGCCTAGGGGGGTAGGGCGCGCCCACCACCCTTGTGGGGCCCTCGTGTCCTTCCCGGACTGCCACTTATTTTTCTATTTTTCTAAATATTCCAAAACGGAGAAATATTGCCTTAAAAATTGTTTTGGAGTCGGTTTACTTACCGTACCACATACCTATTCCTTTTCGGAGTCTGGAATGGTCTGAAAAGTGTCCCTTATGTATTCCTCCGGGTTTACGGTTTCAATAATATTGGTTTCAACATTTATTGGATTACTTGAGATATAGTGTTTGATCCTTTGACCGTTTACCACCTTAGGATTAGTGCCTTCGAAGTTGTTGATTTTTATGGCACCGAAACGATAGACCTCCTCGATAACGTAGGGACCTTCCCATTTAGAGAGAAGTTTTCCTGCAAAAAATCTTAAACGAGAGTTGTATAGCAATACATAATCACCTACATTAAACTCACATTTTGTATCCTTTTGTCATGCCATCTTTTAACTTTTTGTTTAAACAACTTGGCATTTTCATAAGCTTGGGTTCTCTATTCATCCAGTGAGCTAATATCAAATAACCTCTTTTCGCCGGCAAGTTTGAAATCATAGTTGAGCTCTTTAATAGCCCAATATGCCTTATGTTCTAGTTCGAGAGGTAAGTGACATGCTTTTCCATAAACCATTTTATACGGAGACATACCCATAGGATTCTTATATGCAGTTCTATAGGCCCATAGTGCATCATCAAGTTTCTTGGACCAATTCTTTCTAGACCTATTAATAGTCTTTTGCAAAATTAATTTGAGCTCTCTATTGCTCAATTCTACTTGACCACTAGACTGCAGGTGATATGGAGATGTAATTCTATGATTAACATCATATTTAGCAAGCATTTTACGGAAAGCACCATGAATAAAGTGTGAACCACCCTCAGTCATTAAATATCTAGGGACTCCAGACCTTGAAAAAATAACTTCCTTAAGCATTTTAATAGAGGTGTTATGATCAGAACTACTAGTTGGAATAGCTTCTACCCACTTAGTAACGTAATCAACAGCAACTAAAATATGTGTATATCCATTAGAGGCAGGAAAAGGCCCCATATAATCAAAGCCCCAAACATCAAATGGTTCAATAACAAGTGAATAATTCATAGGCATTTCTTGACGTCTACTAATATTACCAATTCTTTGACATTCATCGCAAGACCAAACAAACTTACGGGCATCCTTGAAGAGAGTGGGCCAATAAAAACCGGATTGCAATACCTTATGTGCAGTTCTATCTCCAGCGTGGTGTCCTCCATAAGCTTCAGAGTGACACTTGCGTAGGATCTGTTCCTGTCCATGCTCAGGTACACAACATCTACTAACACCATCTACTCCTTCTTTGTAAAGATGTGGGTCATCCCAAAAGTAATGTCGCAAATCATAGATTTTTTTTCTTTTGTTGGTATGTGAAGCTAGGTGGTATAAATTTAGCAACAATATAATTAGCATAATCAGCATACCATGGAGTGCTATGAGAAGTACTTATGACATTTAATTATTCATCAGGAAAGCTAGCATCAATAGGTAGTGGGTCATCAAGAACATTCTCTAACCTAGATAAGTTGTCTGCAACAGGGTTCTCAGCTCCTTTTCTATCAACAATATGCAAATCAAATTCTTGCAGCAAGAGAACCCATCTAATAAGTCTAGGTTTTGCATCTTTCTTTTCCATAAGATATTTAATAGCAGCATGATCAGTGTGAATAGTTACTATAGAATCAACAATATAGGGTCTGAATTTATCACAAGCAATTACAACTGCTAAAAGTTCCTTTTTGGTAGTAGCATAATTTCTTTGAGCATTGTCTAGAGTCTTACTAGCATAATGGATAATATTTAATTTCTTATCAACTCTTTGCCCTAGAATAGCACCAACAGCGTAATCACTAGCATCACACATAATTTCAAAGGGTAAATTCCAATCAGGTGGCTGAACAACAAGTGCAGAGACTAATGCTTTCTTAAGTATTTCAAATGCTTCTACACAATCATCATCAAAGACAAATGGTACATCTTTTTGTAGTAGATTAGTCAGAGGCCAAGAATTTTTTGAGAAGTCCTTAATGAACCTTCTATAAAATCCGGCGTGACCAAGGAAACCTCTTATACCTTTGATGTCCTTGGGACATGGCATCTTTTCAATAGCATCAACCTTGGCTTTATCAACTTCAATACCTTCATTAACCATAAAGTAGCACTTTTCCCAATTCAAGACAAGATAAGTTTCTTCACATCTCTGCAAAACTCGATCAAGATTGCTCAAGCAATCATCAAAAGAGGAACCATAGACGGAAAAATCGTCCATGAAAACCTCACAAATTTTTTCACAAAATCAGAGAATATATCCGTCATGCATCTTTGAAAGGTAGCAGGTGCATTACATAAACCGAAAGGCATACGTCTATAAGCAAAAGTACCAAAAGGGCATGTAAAAGTAGTCTTTGATTGAACCCTAGCCGACACAGGTATTTGAGAGAAACCAGAATAACCATCTAGAAAGCAATATTGTGTATGTTCGCATAATCTTTCTAGCATTTGATCAATAAAAGGTAAGGGGTAATGATCTTTCTTAGTAGCCTTATTTAATTTGCGGAAATCAATTACCATCCTATAACATGTGATAATTCTTTGTGGAATCAATTCATCTTTATCATTAGGGACAACAGTAATACCGCCCTTCTTAGGGACACAATGGACAGGACTTACCCACTGACTATCAGCAACGGGATAAATTATACCTGCCTCCAGAAGCTTGAGTATTTCTTTTCTTACCACTTCTTTCATTTTAGGATTCAAACGTCGTTGAGGATCACGAACTGGTTTGGCATCCGCTTCCAAATTTATTTTATGTTGACATAGAGTGGGACTGATGCCCTTAAGATCATCAAGAGTATATCCAATGGCGGCACGGTGCTTCTTTAGAGTTTTCAATAATATTTCTTCTTCATGCTCTGAAAGGTTAGCACTAATAATGACAGGATATATTTTCTTTTCATCAAGATAAGCATATTTAAGATTATCAGGCAATGGTTTAATCTCAAACACGGGATCACCCTTGGGTGGAGGAGGATCCCCTAGGATTTCAACAGGCAAATTGTGTTGCAGAATAGGTTCCTGTATAAAGAATACTTCATCTATTTCCCTTCTTTCACTCATGAACATATCATTTTCATGGTCTAGCAAATAGTGTTCTATAGGATCACTAGGAGGTACGGCAATAGAAGCAAGACCAATAATTTCATCTTCACTAGGAAATTCTTCCTCACGATGTTGTTTACTAAATTTAGAGAAATTAAACTCATGAACCATATCATCCAAGCCAATAATAACAACATTCTTTCCGCAGTCTATCTCAGCATTAACAGTATTCAAGAAGGGCCTACCAAATATAATGGGACAAAAGCTATCTTGTGGAGAACCAAGAACGAAAATCAGCGGGATATTTGGTTTTTCCACACAAGACTTCAACATCTCTAACAATTCCCATTGCAGATATAGTATCTCTATTGACAAGTTTAATTGTAACATCAATATCTTCTAACTCAGCAGGTGCAATATCATGCATAATTTCTTTGTATAAGTCAATGGGTATTACACTAGCACTAGCACCCATATCACATAAGCCATGATAACAATGATCTCCTATTTTAACAGAAATAACAGGCACACCTACCACAGGTCTATGTTTATCTCTAGCACAAGGTTTAGCAATTCTAGCAGTTTCACCACAGAATTGAATAACATGCCCATCAATATTATCAGACAAGAGATCTTTAACAATAGCAATATTACGTTCTACTTTCACTTGCTCAGGAGGTGTATAAGTTCTAATATTGCTTTTACGAACAACAGTTGAAGCTTGAAGCTTTAGCATGATCCTTCATTCTAACAGGGAAAGGTGGTTTCTCAACATAAGAAGTGGGAACAATAGGATCATTATAAGTGACAGTCTTTTCTTCAATTTTAATAGGTGCAGCTACTTTTACTTCTATGGGGGGATGATATTTAAACCACTTCTCCTTGGGGAGATCAACATAGGTAGCAAAAGATTCACAGAAAGAAGCTACTATCTCAGAGTCAAGTCCATATTTAGTGCCAAACTTACGGAAAATATCGGTATCCATAAAACATTTAACACAATCAAACTTAGGTGTCATACCTGACTCCTTACCTTCGTCGTGGTCCCAATCTTCAGAGTTGCATTTAATTATATCCAATAAATTCCATTTAAATTCAATAGTCTTCATCATAAAAGAGCCAGCACAAGAAGTATCGAGCATGGTGCAATTGTCATCAGAAAGCCGAGCATAAAAACTTTGAATAATTACTTCTCTTGGGAGCTCATGATTGGGGCATGAATATAACATTGATTTAAGCCTCCCCCAAGATTGAGCGATGCTTTCTCCTTCGCGAGGCCAAAAATTATATATATAATTGCGATCACGATGAACAAGATGCATAGGGTAATACTTTTGATGAAATTCCAATTTCAATCTTTTATAGTTCCATGATCTCATATCATCACATAGCCTATACCATGTCAATGCATCTCCCTTCAAAGATAAAGGGAAGGCCTTCTTCTTAACAACATCATGGGTATACCTGCAAGCTTAAATAGTCCACAAACTTCATCCACATAGAGTAGATGTTCATTAGGATGCTTTGTTCCATCTCCTGTAAAAGTGTTAGCTAGCAGTTTTTCCATCATACCCGAAGGAATTTCATAAGGAGTTTCATTTTCAATAGGTTCAGTAGGTTGAGGAGCAACTCTTTGCTCTACTGGATGGGGTGAAGATACCCCGAACAAGCCCCTCAGAGAATTACTTTCCATAGTAACAAGTGACAGAAAATTTCAGCACACTATATAAATTTTTCCTTACCAAATTCCACCTACCAAAGGTGCTACACTCCTCGGCAACGGCGCCAGAGAAGAGTCTTGATGACCCACAAGTATAGGGGATCTATTGTAGTCCTTTTGATAAGTAAGAGTGTCGAACCCAACAAGGAGTAGAAGGAAATGATAAGCGGTTTTCAGCAAGGTATTCTCTGCAAGTACTGAAATAAGTGGTAACAGATAGTTTTGTGATAAGATAAATTGTAACGAGCAACAAGTAACAAAAGTAAATAAAGTTCAGAAAGGTGGCCCAATCCTTTTTGTAGCAAAGGACAAGCCTGGACAAACTCTTATAATAGGAAAAGCGCTCCCGAGGACACATGGGAATATCGTCAAGCTAGTTTTCATCACGCTCATATGATTCGCGTTCGGTACTTTGATAATTTGATATGTGGGTGGACATGTGCTTGGGTGCTGTCCTTACTTGAACAAGCATCACACTTATGATTAACCTCTATTGCAAGCATCCTCAACTACAACAAAAGTATTAAGGTAAACCTAACCATAGCATGAAACATATGGATCCAAATCAGCCCCTTATGAAGCAACGCATAAACTAGGGTTTAAGCTTCTGTCACTCTAGCAACCCATCATGTACTTATTACTTCCCAATGCCTCCCTCTAGGCCCAAATAATGGTGAAGTGTTATGTAGTCGACGTTCACATAACACCACTAGAGGCTAGACAACATACATCTTATTAGAATATCGAACGAATACCAAATACACATGACTACTAATAGCAAGACTTCTCCCTTGTCCTCAGGAACAAACGTAACTACTCACAAAGCATATTCATGTTCATAATCAGAGGGGTAATAATATGCATAAAGGATCTGAACATATGATCTTCCACCAAATAAACCAACTAGCATCAACTACAAGGACTAATCAACACTACTAGCAACCTACTAGCACCAATCCCGGACTTGGAGACAAGAATTGGATACAAGAGATGAACTAGGGTTTGGAGATGAGATGGTGCTGGTGAAGTTGTTGATGGAGATTTCCCTCTCCCAATGAGAGGAGCGTTGGTGATGATGCTGGTGATGATTTCCCCCTCCCGAAGGGAAGTGTCCCCAGCAGAACAGCTCTGTCGGAGCCCTAGATTGGTTCTGCCAAGGTTCCGCCTCGTGGCGGCAGAGTCTCGTCCCGAAAGGTTGCCTTCTATTTGTTTTCTCATCGAAAGACATCATATAGGAGAAGATGGGCGTCGGAGAGCCACCAGGGGGCCCATGAGGTAGGGGGCGCGCCCCAGGGGGGCGCCCCCCACCCTCGTGAGCAGGGTGTGGCCCCCCTGGCCTTCATCTTTGGCGACGATTTTTCTTTATTTATTTTAAGATATTCCGTGGAGTTTCAGGACTTTTGGAGTTGCGCAGAATAGGTCTCCAATATTTGCTCCTTTTCCAGCCCAGAATTCCAGCTGCCGATATTCTCCCTCTTCATGTAAACCTTGTAAAATAAGAGAGAATAGCCATAAGTATTGTGACATAACGTGAAATAACAGCCCATAATGCAATAAATATTGATATAAAAGCATGATGCAAAATGGACGTATCATCAACCGATACTAACCGATAATTGTTGATGAAGAAAGGTGGGATGCCTACCGTAGTACATGGGAGCAAAGCGCGCTTGCATGACATCCTTCTTTTGATCCCATGTTGTGAGGGTGGGTCACCTCTTGCTTCTCGCCTCTCAATGACTTTCTCCCACCAATTGAGGACATAGTCTTGGAACTCAAGAGATGCCATGGCGATCTTCTTTTCTTCGTCATAGTTGTGCAAGCGAAAGATCTTGTCAACTTTCAATGCCCATGAAAGATAGTCTTCTGGATCGCTGCTTCCGAAGAACTTAGGCATGGTGAACTTGAGCTTGTCGTAGCGGTGCTCATCATTTCATAGTTGTCGAGGGGGTTGACGCTCTTGCCGTGGTGGAGGATCTTGAGTCGCTTGCTCCTCGTGCTCTTCATGATTAGCATGACATTGAGGACGTGGAATTCTTGCACGGTTCCTCATTTCTTGGTGCTCCTCAAGGCATGCTGATTCTTCTTGTCTCTCTCGGCGGGGGCCTCTTCTTGTAGACATACTTGGCGATTGCGCTCATTGACAGCATTAGTTGATTCACTTAGAGCACATTGGGCTTCAAGTGCTTGTTCCTCACGATGATGTTGCTCTTGTCAAAGGGCATCTCCATCTTGATGTTCTTGTTGATCTTGGCGAATTGGAGCTTGCTCTTGTTCCACTTGATCATTACCTTGACTACGTAGTCGTTCACGTTCCTGGAGGCGGCCTTGTAAACCATTGCCATGAAATGGGTTGTGTGGAGCTTGATGATCTTCATGGTCTTGGCAATGACGCGAACCAGCCTTAGGAGGACTTCCATCTGAAGAAGATTGTGAAGAATGATGACTTTAGTGGCTTCTTCTTGAATAGGATGAAGATATAGAAGAACATTTGACCAATAAGGCACGAATTTTCTCCATCCTTGCATTGTTCTCCTCCTTTTGTGCGGTAAGCTTGTTGTCTAAGTAGTATCTTGTACATTGCTCGGATTGTCGCAAGTCAGTAGCGAGTAGGTCGATGCGGTTGCTCAATGCTTCATTATCTTGATCAAAAGCACTTTGCGCACCAAAGAGGTGGTTCTTGGTGGCGTAGTTATTTGGGTCCTCATCTTGCTCGATGAAGAGTGGATTTGAAGAAGTAGTTGGCTATCCATCATCACAAGAAAATTTGTGAGTGTAAGAAAAGAAATAACTATACCAAATGTACCTTATCCAATGTTGAGAATGGATCAACGATCACTCAATAATGTAACAAGGAAATAGCACATTTGGTACCGGATCTTGTCGATTCTCACACCTACACAAGTAAGGCTTTTGGAGTAGCTTGCTTAGGATGGTGTTACAAAATTTATGCAATTGTTAGTGAGATTCAAATAATGTTGAAAAAGATTCGCAAATTTTCAAATGCAACAAGTAGACGAATAGCAATATGTGGCACATGGAAACACACACACAGATAGATAAATGGGGTCGTGCAACCAAGGAATGAGCTCAAAATGTGGAATCCACGGAAAATGTTCTTTTTGCACAACTCTAGAGAGACGCTAGCATGATTGCACAATAGGAGGATACGACACTTGTGCACAACCTACAAAGCAAAAAATGCAACGACTTCCTATCCCAAGTATGCTATATGTATTATGTTTCAGTGATATGATCCAAGATGATCGAGTATGACAATCTTTATGCAATGTGGTATGATGCTATGGCACTTGCTTAAAAGCTCTTTGGTTGTCTTTCTCTTTTGCTTAAAAGCTTGTTGGCACTTTCTCTTTGATCTCTTTCTTTGAACTCGATGAAAAACTTCACGAACCAAGATAGAAATTGTGTGTGCGGTAACAAGGATGTTGCACTAGTGATGACAAGACGATACTAAGATATGGATACCAAGGTGATATGATATATGCAATAGGACGATGATCACTAATATGCACATGTAATGTTGCCAGCAATTCTCAATGGCTAGTCTCGATAGGTAAGTGACGCAAAAGAAAGGCTAGGAGGTTATCAATGCAATGGCAAGGGAGAATATATGAGTGTCGTCGAGGTTATCGTCCTTGCTTATGGTTTAATGGTGTCAAATGGTGAAGTGGTTGTTGTCGATGATGAGTCCGTGGCGAAGATGAGTGGTGGTGATGTCGTTGTCGAACCGTCCCTAATTATCTGACATACATTAGGAAACGAAAACCAAAAATCAAATTCTCAATGCAAATGTGTCAAAATTGTCGGATGAGGTAGCGTGTAAGCTATGGTGGTTGCGGAAAGCGATGGTGGCATGCAGAAGTATTGGTCGAAACCCAGTGAAAATTGGCGAAAGTTAGGCGGAAGAAGGAGCAGGGGATGAAGTGATGCTGCGGGAGGCCGGATGTCCAGGCTTGCTGGCCGGATGTCCAGGGGCCACGGGCCAGATGTTCGGGGCTCCAAATCCGTGATGTACTCGATGGATCTAGTGGGAAAAGAAAATTTTCGGGGTAAAATTTGAGAGATTTCGTGGATGGAATTGGTGGAAAAGTTAGGGGAAGCTAGATCTACGAGTGACACATCAAATCCACGGATCCAATTCAACAAAATATCATCACACCAGCAAACCACAAAAAAATTGGGAGGGCTATTTTGTGGGAATTTTCAAAATTGTGACAAAACACAACAAAATTAGGCTATAAAACGAAGAGGGAGACTCCAATCCTGATCAAGCGTGGCTCATGATACCAAGATGATGTAGGATGGAACCCTAGAGGCCGATCCTTCATGATTGGAGAGGATCCCGCGAAGAACATGAAGAACACATGAGGGGAAAATATGAGGGAAACGAGAGGAAAACACTCAAATCAACAAGTTTAGATTTCACATGTGCTAGATCCTAGTACACAACGAGACACGCAATCCAAACACAACAAGGGACGATACAAACGGTCAGTAGTTCTTCTCAATCTTTGAGGAGATGCAGGCTTGAAACCATGAGGGGATCTTCCCTAGACAAGGTGTTAAATCCACTTGGGGGATCTTCTCCTAGGAGGCCTCAATCTCCAATGGAGTAGGGGTACAAGTGGATGAGCGATGCTCTAATCTCCAAAATGAGCTATCACAATGCTAACGCTAAAATGGTGGTGGAGGAGGAGTATATGTAGTCTAGGGGCGAAGGGGTACATGGGCTTTGATATGTCTCCATCATATCTATAATTTTTGATTGTTTCATGCCAATATTATACAACTTTCACATATTTTTGGCAACATTTTATATGATTTATTGGACTAAGGTATTGATCTATTGCCCACTGCCAGTTCCTGTTTGTTGCATGTTTTTTGTTTTGCAGAATATCCATATCAAACAAAGTCCAAAAGCGATGAAAAATTATGGAGAATTATCTTGGAATATTTGTGATTTTTGGGAGGTGGAATCAACGCAAACGGAGGCCCACAGCCACCAAAGACACCAGGGCATGCCCAGGGCCCAGGCGCGTGGTGGTGGGTTGTGGTCACTTTAGAAGGCAGTTGCTGCTCTACTTCGGGCACAAGGAAGCTTATATCCGAAGAAAAAATCATGTTGAAGTCTCAACACAATCGAAGTTACGAATCTCTGAATATTTAATAAATGGTTTTCGGCCAGAAAAAAACGCGAAACAGAAGAGAATAGAGAGATAGATCCAATCTAGGAGAGGATCTCGCCCCTCTGCCACCATGGAGGCCATGGACCCATAGGGCAAGGAAGAAGAAGGAGGGGGCTATCTCCCCCTCTCTCTCGGTGGCGCCGGAGTGCCGCCGGGGAAAGGATCGTGACGGCGATCTACATCAACAATCTTGCTACCATCAAGACCAACTTTATCCCCCTCTATGCAGCGGTGTAACACCTCTCCTCCCCAGTTTAATCTCTATTTAAACATGGTGATCAACATTATATATTATTTTCCAATGATATGTGGCTATCCTATGATGTTTGAGTAGATCTGTTTTGTCCTATGGGTTGATTGATGATCATGATTGGTATGAGTTGTATGTTTTATTTTTGTTCTATCCTATGGTGCCCTATGGGTCGCGCAAACATAAGGGATCCCTGCTGTAGGGTGTTGTAATATGTTCATGATTTGCTTATGGTGGGTGGCATGAGCGACAGAATACACAAACCCGAGTAAGTGGGTCGTTGCGTATGGGAGTAAAGAGGACTTGATACTTAATGCTATGGTTGGGTTTTACCTTAATGATCTTTGGTAGTTGCGGATGCTTGCTAGAGTTCCAATCATTAGTGCATATGATCCAAGTAGATAAAGTATGTTAGCTCATGCCTCTCCGTCATATAAAATTGCAATAATGATCACCAGTCTAGTTATCGATCACCTAGGGACAAATGAATTTCTTGTGTGACAAAAGCTATCTACTTTTATTATCTTGCAATTTATTCATAGTTTTATTCTAGCAAAGTACTTCTAGTTTTATTCTTGTTCTAAGTAAAGCAAACATCAAGTGTCTATAGAGTTGTGTTGGTGGTCGATAGAACTCGAGGGAATATTTGTTCTACCTTTAGCTATTCATTTGGTTCGACACTCTTATCTATCAAAAAAGGCTACAAACGATCCCCTATACTTGTAGTTTATCAACACCTTTTTCTGGCGCCACTGCCAGGGAGAAATAGCATGGTGTGAATATTCTCGTGTGTGCTTGTTTGCTTTATCACTAAGTAGTTTTTATTTCCTATTATAAGTTGTTTTATATCTTTAGTTATGGATATGGAACACAAAATACAAAAAAAAATTGTACTTTCTACTCATGGAGATGGGGAACCTCCTAAAACCCTCGTTGCTCATTATGTGAAAAATATTCAACACTACTTTGATAATCCTGAGAAAACCCCATTAACCTTGATAATGGGAGTAACGTTGGATCAACGTGAATACTTTAGGGATTATCGCTTGACTCAAAAAGGAAAACATTTATGGGATCAAATTGAAATATTGCAATGGTATACTTGGAATTTATGCTCGAGATATGATTATACTTGTTGCTCTAGGATGAAGGCTCAACACCTTCCCTTTTCATGTGAATTTAGTGATAATGAAACCTTGGCTTCTTATGCTAATGGTAGATATGATTACTATGATGTGGAACGAATAGAAGAATTTGTTGCTTTTAAGGGTAATTATGAAATTGAATCTCTGTTTGAAAAGTATGAAGATTATGATGATTCTATTTATAAACCTGAAAATTTTCCTATACTTAAATATTGCTATGCAAAATATAAATACAATGCCAATATTGATGAGTTTATTGAGAAAGTCTCCGCTGTCCAAGAAGGGACTAATATTTTGTAGGAAACTATGGAAGAAGAAATATATGAAACTGTGAGCTCACTGGATGAAAAAGATGATGAGGAGAGCGAAGAACAAAAGAAGGAAGAGCGAATTGATCACATGTGCCCACCTTCTAACGAGAGTAACTCTTCAACTCATATATTGTTTAATGTCCCTTCGTTCTTACCGAAGGATGAATGCTATGATAATTGCTATGATCCTATTGATTCATTTGAAATATCCCTTTTTGATGAAATTGATGCTTCCTATGCTTGTGGCCAAGATGCCAATATGAATTGTGCTTATGGAGATGAACTTGCTATAGTTCCTTATGTTAAGAATGAAATTGTTGTTATTGCACCCAAACATGATAGTCGTTTTATCCTTTTGCATTCTCCCAACTACACTATATCCGAGAAGTTTGCACTTATTAAGAATTATGTTGACGGGTTGCCTTTTACCATTGCACATGATGATTTTGATGAATATAATATGCATGTGCTTGCTGCTCCTACTTGCAGTTATTATGAGAGGAACTACATCTCCGACTCTCTATGTTTCCAACATGATAAAATTGCAAGAAACTGCTTATGCTATGTATTCGCCTTTACTTGATGTGCATGAATTGTTCTTTTATGACATGCCGATGCATAGGAAGAGAGTTAGACTTTTTCATTGCATTATATATGTTGCTTTGTGCTCACTAATAAATTACAATTCATTTCAAATTAAAATTGGCTTTGATATACCTTGGGATCTGGGTGGATCGATTACTTAAGCACTTTATGCCTAGCTTAATGGCTTTAAACAAAGCGCTGCCAGGGAGACAACCCGGAAGTTTTATTGAGTCATTTTATTCTGTTGTGTGCTTTTATGAAGTTTACAAACAAAACAATATAGAGGGGCACTTAAAACTTTTCAAAAAGAAAAGTGAAAGTGAGAAAGATGAATACCGTTGAAGTTGGGGACGTCCTTGAACTTTGTTCATTCTCATGGAAACTTTGTGAATCTCGATTATAGAAAATTTTCAACAAAAATAATTATCTCCTTGTACAAATCCATTGTATTATAAAAATAATGTGCCAGGATTTCCCTTTAGGATGATTAGATTGCTTGTTGGTATGTGCGGTGCAAAAACAGAAACTTTGTGTGCAGTGCATGATTTTACATTTTTTAGTGGAACGTCAAAAGTTTCTAAAAATTTTACTCAGTACTGCTATGAAATTTTTTATTTTTCCTATTTTTTCAGAATTTTTGGAATTACAGAAGTATGGTCAATGTTCAGATTACTCTAGAGTGTCCTGTTTTTGACAAATTCCGTTTTTGATGCATTGTTTTGCTTGTTTGATGAAACTATCGATTGTATTGGTGGTATAAGCCATGGAGAAGTTATAATACAGTAGCTACAATGCAAAAACAAAATATGAATGGCTTTGCAATAGTACTTAAAGTAGTGATTTGCATTATTATACTAATGAATCTTACCGAGTTTTCTGTTGAGTTTTGTGTGGGTGAAGTGTTCAAAGACCGAGGAGGTCTCGATGAGGAGAAGGAGGAGAGGCAAGAGTTCAAGCTTGGGGATTCCCAAGGCACCCAAGTAAATATTCAAGGAGAATCAAGCATCTAAGCTTGGGGATTCCCGGAAGGCATCTCGTCTTTCTTCAACAAGTATTAGTATGTTTCAGTTTTCGTCTCGTTCACGTGATATGCGTAAATCTTGGAGCGTCTTTTGTGTTTATTTTTCATTTTTCTTTTATGCACCATGCTGGTATGAGATGGTCCATGGTTGATTTATAGAATGCTCATTGCACTTCACTTATATCATTTGAGTCTGGCTTTATAGAATGCTTCATGTGCTTCACTTATATCATTTGAAGTTTGGATTGCCTGTTTCTCTTCACATGGAAAACCATTAATTGTAGAATGCTCTTTTGCTTCACTTATATTTATTAGAGCATGGTATTTTGTAAAAAGAATTAAACTCTCATGCTTCATTTATATCTATATAGAGAGTCAATAGGAATTGGTCATTTGCATGGTTAGTCATAAAATCCTACATAAAACTTGTGGATCACTGATATGATATGTTTGATTCCTTGCAATAGTTTTGCGATATAGAGATGGAATATGTGGGAGGTACTAGTAAATAGTTGTGGTTAGTAAGAATATTGTCACGCCCAATATGCAACCCTCTCCAAAAGGAACTCGAAGGTCCCACCAAGGATAGACCCGCATATTGAAACGCTTTTGCAAGGTGGATATCATTACATCACATTACGTAATAGATGGGGATACACACATAAGGCATACAATGCCACTCGAATACAACATCACAATACATAAGAGCATCATCCGACTACGGATGAAACACAAACAGAAACTCAAACGACATCCACCCTGCTAGCCCAGGCTGCCGACCTGGAACCTATCCCCTGATCGAAGACGAAGCAGAAGAAGAACTCCAAGACAAGCAAACATCGCTCTCATGTCATGATCATCGCATAACCTGTACCTGCAACTGTTGCTGTAGTAATCAGTGAGCCACGAGGACTCAGCAATCCCATTACCATGGGTATCAAGACTAGCAAAGCTTGAAGGGGAAGGAAGGGGTAAAGTGGTGAGGCAAATGGTAAAACCAAGGTTGGGCCTTGCTGGAGGAGTTTTATTCAAAGCGAACTGTCAAGGGGGTCCCATAAATCACCCAACCACGTAAGGAACGCACAATCCGGGAACATAACACCGATATGATGGAAACTAGGGCGGCAAGAGTGGAACAAAGGCCGAGTTTTCTACCCTTTACCAACTATATAGATGCATTAATAATATAAGAGATATTGTGATATCCCAACATAAATCTGTCCACCATGGAGCAATCTTCAACTTCACCTGCAACTAACAACGCTATAAGAGGGGCTGAGCAAAAGCGGTAACATAGCCAAGCAACGGTTTGCTAGGAAGGGTGTCAAAGGTTAGAGGTTCATGGCAATTTGGTATGGCTTGATAAACAGGTGATAGGTAGTGCATCATGGCGATAGAACGAAGCAACTAGCATAGCAATGATAGTAGTGAGATCCAGGGTAGCGGTCATCTTGCCTGAAATCCTGCTAGGAAGAAGAACGAGTCCACGAAGAAGACAAGCGGAAGTAGTCGAACGGATCCTCACAACTCTGCAACGAAACCGAAGCTAACGATAGAAGCAAACCGGAAAGAAGCAAACAACATGGTAAACAACCATCACATAAACATGGCATGATGCACAATCAACTGTGATGCATGACCGGTTTAATAAGGCATGGCATGGCAAGGTGCAACAAACAATACTACAAGTTAAGTGGAGCTCAATATGCAACGAGTTGTATATTGACAAAACACCAGATGGACATATTTAGTTTAATCTCGTTTAAGCTACCAAACAATATTAAATGTTGTTAAACATGGCAAGAGGTGAAGCATAGTAAAACTACCTATCTAGGCAATTTAAATGAGGCCGGAAACAACAAACAACAATTCCGGAAAATCCCCATGTGCATATCTTGAATTTGGTATTGTTCCTCCTAAACCATATTTTAAAATTGTTAAACAGGAAAATAAAGTGGACCATATTAAACTATGCATTTTTCCACCCCATTTACATATAAAGTTTATTAAAATTGGAGCTACGGTTATTAAGTTATGAATTAAACCATTTTAGCATGGCAATTATGCAAATTAATGCAAACAACAATTTTCAAACAATTTAACAAGGATGAAAGCTGCATATTATGAAAGTACATGAAGAACTGAGCATCTTACATATATAGTTTATTTAATTCTGATGCATGGTTAGTGAATTATTAATGCATGAACATGGAGGGTTTTTCTGCAAAACTGCAGTCTCTGGATAATACACAAATTCGCAGACGCTGGAAAAAAACGTATCGGGCCGAATCTGAGCAAACGGGCCAACAGGAGCAGGCGCTGGGGGGCAGCTCACCCATGGGCTTTGCCCGGTTCGGTGGGGAGGAGGTCGTCGGGGTGAGGAGGCGCGCTGGGCCTCGTGTTCTGGCACGGGAGTCCGAGTTGACGAAGCGGTCAATGAGGCGCTGGGTCGATGTGGCTGCGTGCGTCTGTGGAAGAAGCAGGCAGCAGCGGGAGAAGCAGGGGCGCAGGTCAACGCACGCGGCACGAAGCGGCAGGAGCTCCGGCAAGGCGGTCTCGGTGGGGACCGATCGGAACAGGACTGGGACGGCGGGATCCGACGGATCTGGGGCGCGGGTGCAGGAGACAGGCGGGGCGAGGCGCAGTAGGAGGCGGCACGGAGGTGCCGCGGAGGGAGGCGGCAGCGGCCGCGGTGCCGGCGAACGGCGGAGGGCGGCGCCGGCGCGCGGGACGACGTTGCCGGCGGCGGGGAGCAGCGGGCACGGCGGCGGGTGCTGGCCGGCGGCGGGGACGAGCGGGGCGACCGGCTCGGGGAAGCGGGCCAGGCGGCCGCGA